>NW_006766948.1:148327-177142 GCF_000275845.1 Dichomitus squalens LYAD-421 SS1 | reverse complement strand
GGAGGCAACACTAGTCGAGGCGCTCATAATCAAAGTCAGCCTTATCTCGGCCAGTGGCTGAATGTCACGCTCCAGAGACCCCCTTCCCATTCCTCAAGTACCGCAATCCGTAGTCCTTCAAAAACTCAATAAGTATACTCAGTTAACATGTTCAAAACACTTCCTGCAGTTACAAGAAGATCGGCAAGGCCGATCTCTTTGTGGCAACTTAACAAGGTTAGTAAACCCCTGGAACCCTACTCGGATTCACTTGTATCGGGAGCAAATTCCTCCCGATTTCCTTCGTTCTTTTTGGGAGTGATAGTTCAGAAGCACATAGTCTCATGTGTAACATTTGCACATTTATTGACAGGGAAATGCGAGACCTGGAGGCGTGTCAGTCGCTTCTGGGGTCAGGCGCTTAATCCGTCGCTTCTGGGGTCGCACTAGTACGGACGTCCGTAAATCTCTAAACAGACCGATTTGGGCAAGGGGCGGTGTTGCCGGCACCAGGTCTGGGCTCCGCTGGTGAAATTGAGGATACGGACGTCAAAATCTAGGAGGGGGGTCCGACCCCCCTTTCTAAATCTCCAACAGGCCGTAGACAGTCCGTAGACCTCGGCATACGGTGCCGTGACCACGAGAAAGGAAGGAGCATCATGACAAAGCGAACTGCATGCCAAATACAGACATGACATAAGCCATTCCAGTCACGTGCTGATGATGAGCAGAACATGCCGCTTGTTTAGCGCCCAAGATCCAGAGACTGTTTCAAACCCCGCCTAGAAATCTACGGACGTCCGTAGAGCCGTAAATCCTTATGGAAAGTCGTCCATTATCTCCAGTTCAGAATGCTATTTTGTGCTCCATCAATGTCGCCCGCAAACCCGCCAAAAGTAGTATCGTAAAGATGAAGGACTCAGTAGGTAATTTTGGTAAACCTTTGTCGGTACAATACTGTTGTCAACAGGGTTCTGCAAATGCAGCGCTGAGCGCATCGTCAGTCACGTCTACGGTCTGCCACGTAATTGAGACGCCCTTAGGAAACCCGGACTTGCAGAGCGCCCAATTGGCATGCGATACTTCGCTAAGTAGCTGCTGGTATGTTATGAACCTGCCCAAAACAAGGATTGCATCCGACAGGAAACTCTATGTACATATTTTGCGCTCCGTGGGGACACTAGACTCTTACATCGCCATGCGAGACCAATCCTCTGCGATTCCACGCGTGGATGATGTGGAAGTTGCGACAGAGTTGATACTCTCGAAGGAGGACCAGCTCGCGGCTGAGAGCGGGGGCGATATTGGTTCCTCGGAGGAACGCGAAAGTTCTGAGCGCGCGCCGCTCAGAACCCACTCCGTATCCGAGAAAGGATCCTCCCTATCGCTCTGTGCCACGGAAAGTGGACTTCTCCAGGGATCCCCCTCGGTATCCTCACGTTCCTGCTGAACAGATGAGTGGTGGGAGACAGAGGAACTGATAGAGGGAGTAGGCGATGCGGAGTGATGCTGCACCTCCGACTCGTCTCCCGAAACTGCCTCCGGGGTAAGGTCATGCTCGTACCGCACCGTCTCCATACTGCTCGTACGCCGCAGCCCCATGCTGTCTCGGAACCCCTCCCACCTCAGCAGCTCCTCGCGCTCGCGCTGATGCCGCTCGAACAGCTCGTCCCACATATTCCGGGGCGCGGCCCGCAGACGCCTACGAACCACCCAGTCCGTGTCCACGATGCCCATGTGCGTCACGTCTGCCCATGCTCCGGCTGCGTCGGGGACTGCGCGGCGCTGGATGCCCTCGTGTGCAAACCCGAACGCAGTGAACAGCCGTTGCGCGCGGGACCGGTCTGCGGAGGCGAGGATGCGCGCCTGGACGCGGTGTGCGCGGATGGTCTCGACGGCCCACTGGACGGCGAACGCGCACGCCTTCATGCCGGCGCCTTGTCGGCGGAATGTGGGGAGGAGCGCGACGCCGATGTGGACTTCGTGGGGGACGGAGGACATCGTTACGTAAACGATGCCTATCGTCTTCCACTCGAACACGGCCTGGTTTTTGCGGGGCGTGAGAGGTGTGCTGTCCGACGAGGACAAGAAGCTGCCTTGGCCGTTCTGCTCGGCGTCGCCGAGGGGTGAATGTATTTTTGGGTGTGTCTGTTCATGGTAGGCGTTCACTGAAGCATAGACTGCGGCAGAGTCTGAAGAGAGAATAGGAGAGTCTGTCCAGACTACCGCAGCATGGTCGGGGAGCCCAAGGGTAGCGAGCTCAACGGAAGCTGGGAGTACGATCTCGACGGGTGTACGGATGGCGGCGAAGAGTAGACAGTGATTGTTGGCAAAATCAAGGATATCCGGTCGCCCTACGAGAGCTGCTTCAACGGAGACAGCGGAAAGCTGCTCCCAGACGAGAAGAAGGGCCTCTTGGTCGACCAAGGCAGCGTTGTCGATAGCCGTCTCGAGGATAATTGTGCCTTCGAGCTTCACAGATCCGATGAAAGCACCCTCAGGGATGTCTTCGACTAGTTCTTTGTCTGAGAGGGTGGGCGACATAGGGCAGCTGCGGTAGTGCGAGAATTCAGCAGCTCTGCACCTTCAAGTAGGGAGGGGAGATGATACGCCGCAGCAGCACATACGTATCAGTTAGATAGAGTTTGACGACGTGTTGCCGCTGGGTTCCAGGGTGCCTGCGAGGTCGCCGAAGGGGAGTGGGAGATGCCGTTCTATGAAATGACACCGGAGCCAGTCTCCGACATGCAGTGAGGTGAACATGCGTGGCGTGCGAGTGATTTCCATATCGAATGATATACGTTCCGTTCGAACGGCCTTTGCACCTGACCTACTAATCACCTTGGCAAGTCCAAGGTTGCGATGATCAGGTGAGCGTTTGTCACGTAGTCATAGGGTCCATTCCAACCTGAGGCTGTGAAAGTTACAAGACCGGGGAGCAAGCGAGAACCTCGGGCGCGTTTGGCTCGAGAAGAGGCGGCGGCGGGGGATCCCGCCGTTGCAGGTACCATGATGCTAAAGTACCAGTGTACTAGCGGCCTTCCGACAACGGCCCTGTCTCCGCAAGTAGATGTCCGGGACGAACATAGAGCGTGATGGGGAAAGTCATGTTCACCAATCTTGACTCTTGGCTCTATTGACCAACGCTGTGATATAGTGACTCTAAGCCGCAGCGCCACTGCATTCAGTATGTAGAAGCTGAATGACAGATCATGTACTCATCTTTTAATGTGAGCAGAACAATCCTGCTGGCGAGGAATCTAACAAAGAGCTTATAGAATGAGTCTCCCTTAAATCAGTTATAAATTGTACTCTGTGAAAAATAATCACCTATGGGCACGTGGTGTAGTTGGTTATCACGCTCGCTTAGCAATCTGTTCATGTGCGAGAGGGGTCCGGTTCGATCCCGGACGTGTCCATGTTTTTCTTTCTCTTTTGTGCCATCCGCGTTCGGTCTGCGGTCCAACGTGGCCTAAAGTACTTACTAATAACAGCCGCCTGAGCCATTGACACCTAGCCCTCGGTCTATAAGATGGCAACGACCTCATCACTACCTCCTGAACAAGATGCTGAGGTGAAATTCGTAGTCTAGTCTCGAAAGTTAGTACCTCGCTGACTGATCTTTGTATCTGTGCAGACGAAGTACACCAAGGCTGCAAACGCCGAGCTCTCTAAAGACTATGACAAGGCTTTCTCACTGTATATCCAAGCTGCCGAGAAATATCTCCAGCTCAGCCGACAAGCAGTCAACGACAGGACACGAGCGCTCCACAAAGGAGAGGCCGCGAAAGCGTTGGAACGCGCTGAGAAGATCAAGGCTCTCCGACACGATGTCAAGCCCGTGGTCAAAGACGAATTCTCCGAGGGTATTCCTGGAGTCCGAGACATGCAATGCTGATGTCTTACTCCCTTTATTGCAGGCGAACAGCTATATGTTCTTCAGAAGTCTTCTCTGGTGAACCAGGGCTTTTTTCCCTTATGGAGCTCCGCAGACGATCGTCCATCATCCCCAACGTATGTCACACATATCATGTGGTGTTCATGATTAATACAGCTGCCCGTAGACTGCCGGCCTTATCCACTGAGCAGATTACACGTGGTGCGACTTGGCGGAGCCATCCTCTTGCTCAACGAGGTGGTCGGGAAGGTTCTTTTCAAGAACTAAAGCCAGAAGACATTGTACAGCATATCGTCTCGGATTGCTCCGTGTGCGGAGCGATGGCTGTCGCTATCGACCATCATCGGCGGTTTCTATCGAAGGTACAGGCGATCACCGAAGCCTAGATTTGCCAAATCTTACAACATCGGCGCAGATAATTGTGTCCTCTCTCTTCCCGCAAGATGAGAGGGGATTTCCGACACGTTCTGAGTCGGGACAATACCAGCTCCGTGTTCTTTACAATGGGGCACATCGACGCGTAGGGGTCTTTTGATGTCTCTTACCCAGCATGCTCACCGCATGTAACTCGCCTTTTTCGGCAGATAAGTGAGCGCGGATCTTCCGTACACGAACGGTTTGCGCTGAGGATCTCCCAGGCATTGACGACCAGCTGCCCACCTACCCAGACGGCACTCTGATGTGCGTTTCTACGGGTGGGAAAGGGGAACTTTGGCCCTCGCTTGTTGAGAAGGCAGTAAGTCTGTATAGAAATGGTCTCCTATGGGGCACAGGCCTTACACTAGTTGCGTAGTATATGAAGCTCGCCGGAGGCTATGATTTCATCGGATCGTGAGTCGGTTGCTGCTTTGATGTCTGTTTCGTCCTGACGGCGTCATCAGTGACTCCAGTACCGATCTTCAGTTCGTACAATTCCTTAATCACCAGGACAATTGCGCTGATTGGTATGAAGTGCCCTCGCAGGATGGATCCCTGATATCATTGATATGAAAAGGCATGAGATGACGTTAAGGCTTAGGTTAGCGTGCCCTGATGTGCAAGTTAGGGATGACTTTCAGAGAGAAAAGACTTGGCGTCGGTTGATCAAAGGCTATGCTAATGGTGCGTTCCTTGTTCCATTCACACACCTGTCTATACTACCAGCTACATTCCAGGTGACTGCGTGGTGACTCTCGGAACAGGGGAGCGGGTGAAGGAGATGAACTTCTCGGTCACCTTGCTTCCCACTCATTGTTACGCCGTTATTGGTGTGGAGGCAGTCTTCAAACAAATTGGAGTTCCCGGCTTATCTTGCGAAATCATAGGGGTGCACGACTCTGAACAAGATCGCGAGCTGACGATCTTTGATCCATGGGTCCAATCAACTGAAGATCCTGCGGCGGCGGAGATTCCAAGCTCGAAGCAGAAACGTGAGACACTAAACGCTTCACAACGTACTACGCAGCACGCTAAAACCCCACAGGTTCCATCGACATCTCGATGGATACAGTCCACCGCCTCTTCAATGGCATATACTTTAGCTGGAACCCCGCGATATTCGAGCATAAGCTGACATTCCACGGGTAAGCTCCTGATGTCTTCCATGCTCG
This sequence comes from Dichomitus squalens LYAD-421 SS1, assembly GCF_000275845.1. Taxonomy (NCBI): domain Eukaryota; kingdom Fungi; phylum Basidiomycota; class Agaricomycetes; order Polyporales; family Polyporaceae; genus Dichomitus; species Dichomitus squalens. The sequence goes on along the minus strand of NW_006766948.1, from coordinate 171,676 downwards.
TAAGGCTACCCCTTTCCCTGACATACTGCCCTCTAGAATGTGGAAAAGAACCGGCAAAGGCAGCGATTCGTGTACTTTACGTCTCTTGCACTCCTAGAATTCCTCGCTGATTTCGCTTCAGCGACACATTCCCGTGTTCAGCTGCAGTTGGATGTCAGCAGCACCCTGAAGGAAGACGAAGAAGTATGGATACTACTCACCCGACATACGCGAAGACATCGAGCGCAGGAAGAGTTCATTGCGCTGACTGCGCACGGCGGGACGGGCACAGGGGCAAGTAACGGAAGTAATGTTCTGTCTACCAAGGTGCGCCTAGCCGGTCGGCTCAACGTCGTAATCATCTCACCATCGTCTCTTCAGGGAGAGTACACAAACGCGACCCACGTCCTTGTGAGTGACCATGCATGCTAATGTTCCAAGAGCCAGTTCACCGTACACCAGGTCAAAGCGAGAGTGTCCGAAGAGGAGAACATCTGGGCGCTTGTTGCATCTTACGAAGGCGATCGGGAAGACGTCGGCTTCACGCTTACAGTGTACTCACACCGCAACGCTTCCTGGGCTACCACACCGAACAAGCTCATCTACTCTCAAGACGTAAGTGGCAAGTACATACGAACCAACATCCTGAATTACAACTGCCTGTTCAGGTCGAAGCAGCCTTTACGCAAAAGACCGCCGGCGGGAACCACACCCATTCTTCCTACTACCTCAACCCTCAGTATCACTTACGCGTACACCCGCGCGTTGATGGAGCATCGCGCGCGAGCAGAGACGCAAAGTCGGCAATATCAGTCTCTGTGAGCACGGACCGACAGATCCCCGTGAACATCATGCTCGCTTGGTCTCAAGGCGCCAGGATCAGCGAGTAGGTTTGAATTGACACTTCATACGTTACTAGAAACTGACCCTGCGCTAGATTAGGTCATAACGATCTCGCTCTTTCCTCCGGTCCTTACACATACGGCTATGCCAATGCGTCCGGACGCATACCACGTACGTATCCGCTTTCATCAGCACCCTCTCCCATCCCCATTCATCTGAGCTTTGCCTACAGCGGGAGACTACACTCTCGTAGTCTCAGCCTTGGAGCCGCACCACATCGGCAAGTTTGACCTGAGGGTCGAGTGCTCAGACCGCTTCGACCTCACGCCCATTCCCCAAGAGGGCGCAGGGATGTTCAGCAAAGTGGTCCGCGGTGAATGGTACGCACGCCTTGCTTGTGCCGCCTTTGACACTCCCTTGCGCCCGAGCCTAGACCTGATTGTGATTGTAACACTACAGGACAGTGGAAACAGCGGGCGGCGGACCAAGCTCGGGCTCGTACTCCTCGAATCCGACTTACGAGCTCCAAGTCTCTGCCCCGGCCCAGCTCAGATTCCGCCTGCAGCTAACCGAGCTGTCGCCCTCCATAGCGCTCAACCTCACCGTCTTCAACCTGCCCACGGGGACGGGAGCGCTAGGACGGCACGTTGCGACGTCTGGGCCCTACTCCGACGCCATCTCGGGAGTGATCATCGAGAAGCTGACATTGCAGGCTGGAAAGTACGTCGTCGTGCCGTCGACGTACAAGGCGGGGGTGCAGGCGGCGTTCAGGTTGATTATGTATAGTACAGTGTCGGGCGTGCAGCTCGTGCCCAGGAAGGAGTAGTGTATGAAGGAAGGAGGATGTTGTATAAATACATTGTGGCCGTGTTTTTTGGCATTGCACATTTGTAAGTGAGGGAGACATGATTCATCTGCGCCGGTAAGACGGAGACGAGAGCAAGAATTCGTTCACCCGCTTCAGCGTAACACGCGACGGGTTCGCCTCCGGCCTGCTAGAGATGATCCATTGCAATCGTGTCCGGATCGACTCCTTGCTCGCTGCTGAGGCTACAATCGTAATCAGAAGATATTCCGTCCTATCGAATGCGGGCGCACGTACCTGCAGCCCCGTGTTCGAGTAGCTGCCCTTGATCGTCAAAGAACAGCTGCAGCGCGGCGAGGGCGATGCCAACGCTCGCGTCTTTGCCAGAGTCGCAGCATACACACACGGTATCCCCTCGCTGGAGACGCTTCTCGATGAAACGAGTCGACGCGGGGAGGACGTTCTGGAGGAACGCAAGCTGGTCCTTCTTCCCTTCTGTGAGCTTGAATCGGAGGACGTGTTGGTCCGGCAGCGTTTGGTTCCTATCCACGCGTTCTGCTTCAGGCGTGTCGGTCTGGGGAACGTGAGCCGTCGCGGAAACGACGATGAAGGATACAGGACCATCCACATCAGCCAGGGTGTTGGGAACGTCCGAGGGCATATCGGAAGCGTTGCCGACGTACAGCCGTCCGTTCGTCACCCTGACGGGGGTAGGAGATGTTTTCCATGCCTCGCGGTGTTTACGAGTCTTGGGTCGCTCGACAATTTCCTGGACGACTTCCCGGAGCTCCTCTCGCGAGGTGCTGAGGAGCGCGTCTTTATGCTTCCAGAAGAGCTCGGGAGTCAGGCCCTAGCAGGAAGTGAGTGGGTGAACCAGCGGGGCAGCTCTATCACAGAGGACTCACCGTACCCCATAGCTCGTGGTCATCGCCAGACCCCTGCACATACGAGAATCCGTTCAAGCGGCGCTCGATGCCCTCGTGCACTTGTTTGGAGGCAGATACGCAGATGATCGGCAGGTACTCGGCGTTTCCAAGGGCAGGAAGTCGAGGGAAGACCGACGTAGCGGGAGTAATCCACAATGGTCGCAAGGGAAGGGGGATGTCGGGCAAGGCATACGCAGAAGTCTGGCCATTTCGTCTTTATGTAAACGGGACGTGTCCAGGTGAGGAGAACTGGAAACCCACGACAAGTGTCTGAGCCCAGCCATCCAAAAGTGGCACGATCTGAGACCGCTCTTGCTCGCTCACTGCGCCAGGGGGACAGTAGAGCTCGACGTCCCAGTCCTTTGTTTTCGAGTGCGCGATGAGCATCGCGCGGTTGAGCACCGCGCACCAGATCGGGACCGTCTTAGATAGCGCGTCTGGAATACGTTTTCCTGCTCGTGTGGAGTCTACGAGCACTAGCCTTTCTCAGGGGTCAGTCCATATGCTAAGAGGGAGCGGCGGTATGATACACTCACCCATGCTTTGCGATGATGTAGGGAAGGAGGTGGAGGTTCGGCCGTCTCAGGTTAAAGTTCCAATTGCCAAAGTGTCCGTCTGTGGACTTGTAGTACGCTGGTTCCGGTGTGGCCTTGAAACGGGTCAGCGCGAATGTCAACACCCGTTAGATGTGCTCGCTCAAGGTCAAATGCTCACGATTGCTGGATCAACATACCACGCGCCACAACGAAGGTTTGCTGGACGACTCGTGGTCGTATCGCGAAGTAATAAGACGCAATCAAATAGGACATACGTAGGATAGGAAGTTCAGGATACGCGTCATGTACCTGCCCCACGAAACGAACGTCCTCCTGCACGGAATGAAGGCGATTGAAGATGTCCAGGGACTCCTTGCGGACGTACGCAAGAGCTTGCGCGTTCGCCTCCTTGACGTCGAAGCCAGAACCCATCTTCACATTCACATGTAGATGGGATTCATGATGAATTTCAGGTTTCCTGAGTCCGAAGATGTCCAGCGATATCGTGCTGATGGTTGAGCTCAGTGGTATGTTGCAGGAATTAATGTCGTGGATGCGAGTGGACGATGTTCCGGAAAGAGAGACGAAGCGAGGTAAAACAGATGTAGGTCCAATTCAGCACAAGTTGGTAATACAACGCTACAATTAATGCCGACGCTATGCACCGAAATGCCAAACAAATCCTATAAATCCTTTTTTCCACTCAAGCACCCATTTCATGGCGAAATCGATCCTTCAAGGCCCACCGTGTCTTGTTTTGGTTTTGATATGATTGAGGACGAGCTCAATGTGGCCGAACGGGTGGACGGATCCCGCAACTTGAAGCCGAGTGCTCAGACTGCAATCCACGCGTCTGCTTTGGATATTGTCGGAGGTCCCTTCGAATCATTCTGTCTAAAGAGGAGCCTCATCGACGCGATCACCGTTTCTGAACCCATTTCTCGACGAATGACCCCAGCTTCCTCTGATCCCTCGAACTGAGCTCTGTTTCCTACCATACAAAACGTGTCGGTTGACAGACTGACGACAATGGCTTCAACTCACTTTTTGGAGTTTCACCGCGGCCGCGATGAGCTCACTCGCCTTCGCGCAAGTGTCGATTTGCAGAGCAGCCAATGCAGGACCCGGCGCGAACGGCTGCGAGGTGTTGACCGGGGCGTGCGTATACACGGTGGAGAGCAAGGGTCCTGCGCTCAATGATCTGTGCAAATGCGGAAATGAGTGCCTTGGAGCAAGTCCGGCGAACGATCATCGATACGAACAGCTCTTGGATCTGACCGCGTAGCTTGCTCGTCCACTCCTCATATGCCGCCTTCAATGCAGCGTGCCTCGCGGATAACTTAGACACTTCTGCTACCACATCACGACGATCCAGGAGGACCGTGTTGCTGCCAGGAGAATCTCCTATCTGAATGATGAGCACTGAGCCCCTGGCTACCAAGTCTGAACACGTACCGAGCAAATCTTTGAGCAGGTCGACCATCTCCACCTCGAGAATAGCATGGAGATCTTCAACGCTTTCACTAGTGGTGCTCTTCGCCGCTTCCACAGCATCGTTGATATCCTCCAGCTCTTCTATGAGTGCGCTCACAATGGCTTCCGTCTCGACCGCTGCTATGCTCCTTTCGTGGAGGTCGGTGTAGGTGTCCTGCAGCCGTGGTATCAGCTGCTTCTCCATGTGATCGGTAACCTGTAAAACGAGGCGTGGTGAGTGGTGCTCCCAAATGCAATCGTGAGACATGTACGGCATCCAGACCACTCTCTTGTCGCCCCAACAACGCCAGACGGTCCATCCGCACGGCACGTTCCAGCTCGCCCTTCACGTCGACCTTCAGAGTTGACACGGGTACGTCCTCTTCATCTGAGACGGAGCCCGGGTCAGCCGATGAGAGGATATTCACGACCTCATCGGAGCCAACAGCTGCTTCCTCCAACCGTTTCGCCATCTTCTCCAGCTCCTCAGCGTACGCGACTTGCAGGATCTTCTCGAACAGCGTCGTGTCCCTCTCCAACTCGTTGAGCCTCACGTGAATCGTCGAGGCGTCGTCCTGCAATTCTCCCACGGTCGGTAACGAGCCGGATCCGTCGTCGACGGCACGGTAGAGCTGCTTAACTGCGGTGGTCGCTTCTGTGCGCGAGCTACTCAGCAGCGCGATGTCGGCCCTGTACTTGTCGAGGACGTCATGCGGGACCGCCTCATGCATAACGCGCAAGGCCGAATCGACATGTCGGGCGACGTTGTTGTCCATCTGCAAGTTTTTCGTGAGTGTGTATCAGGTCGAGAACCGGACCACTGACCTCCGCCGAGAGATCAGCGAGCCTTTGCTGCTGTCCTTCGATCGTATCGTCGACCATCTGGATCTGCTTTCGGAGGGGGTGGATCGTGTGCTTCGTGTCTTTGCTCGCAGCCCTGTGTCCAACTCGGTTGGATCCGACTGTGTTCTACAAGTGATTGATAAGCATTATTGTACTCACTTGACGGCACTCAACCGATGCTTATACCGTGCTGCCTGTTTGTCCAGCAGGTCCGCCTCCGCCTCCAGGACTGCCGTACGGAATCTAAGTCGACATGAAACCAAGTATTTGGATCGGAGCGGTCGGCTGGGCTTACCTCAACTGAGAGGGCAGTTCGTATGCGGACGGAGTCGAACCGCCACTAATCGTCCGGGGGGAACCGTCCTGCACTTTCAGAGCCGCCAGACTGGATAGCGGTCAGTATCGTTCCTTTCACGTCGCTGTACAAGGCCCTACACATCAAGCTCTTCGCTGTAAAGTGCGATGGGCGCAAGCGACGCTCGTAGAGAAGGATTGCAGCCCGGACCAGTGTGGTTAGACTCCGCCAGCGCCACTTGGTCTGCGAAGCTGGGGTCGGGAAATTGGGCACCGAGCCATTGGAGGAGCTGCTTGCCCGCTGGAATATCTGTGGCCCATGCAATGTCGCCGGAGGAGATGCGGGGTCCGTCTAGATGGGACACGAGTTCCAGTACGTGGGAGATGGAGTCTGGATTTGACATCAGTGCGCTACGGGTACGGTGTATGAATTAGAAAGATACACGTACTTACTCAATGATAGTCTCTTGGGCTGATTGAAGGGTACCGAACTTGGTCGACGTGCTTCCAGAATAGGGGCGTGTGAACTCGGGATCGGCTGGCTTGCGGAGCCGGTGCGCAGCAAATTGCTTTCGTCCGTCAGTCAAAACCACATTGAATCAATGTTTCAAGCCGGACTGGTGCGCATTGACGCACCGATCACGTATACTGAACAGGACTGTGTCTACCATACACATACAGGTTGTACACAGGCTTGCAATGGATTCTCTGATCCTGCACCCACCCGTCGGCTACGGCAGGTTACCCGAGTTTACGCCAGGCCGGGTACACAAGACGTTCGAGTGATATGCCTCAACTTGGAGTGGATATCCTCTCGGATAGAATAGGTTACTTGCCCATAGGGTGACATAACACTGCCGCGCACCTTCCCGGCCATCTCACAACAGTGACAGGGGAGATTTACGAGTCTTTTTTTCGCCAAGTCCGCATCCGCTACTGGATTCCCAAATGAGCTCTCTCCCATGAAGTCGAGTGGCCCTCAGGTATAAAACCCCCAGCGTTTTCGACGAAAATGCCCCACCATCGAACGCAGAAAACATCGCAAGCATACACAACCATCTACATACCCACTCACACCCAAGATGTACAGCAAAGTCTCCTTGATTGCTCTGGCCGTCGTAGTCCCTGCGACTGCAAGTCCTATCGTTGGGGAGCTCGGCACTCGCATCTCCTTCCAAAAGCGCAACGCGCTCTCTAACAGCGATGGCATGTTTGATCATGCCAAGGCCATTCAACAGGTCGTTCGCGATCACAAGTACGCATGCCTCGTGATAGTGCACGCAACATTGACACTGACGTTCGCGGCAGCAAACACCGGGCTAACTTGCGGAACCTCGAGCAGAACGCCGGTCGCGACGCCTTCAACGAGGGCGCCGAGGTCAGGCCGCTCATGGCTTACCCCGCTCACGCTCTCGAACGCCGTCAATCTGAAGCTCTCACCGACGAGGCACATGACGAGTACTGGGCCGGAAACATCACCGTCGGCACCCCAGCCCAAAATTTCTTTGTCGACTTTGACAGTAAGTCCATTTATGTCCGCAGACTGCGAGCCGAGGACCGACGACTCACCTGCTGCGACAGCTGGGTCCTCTGACCTCTGGTTCCCCTCAATAAACTGCACGCAAAGTGCTTGCGCCAATAAGCACAAGTACAACGCCCGTGTGTCCTCCACCTCGAAGCACACCAACAGCAACTTCACCTTGCACTATGGAGACGGCTCGGCTGTCTCCGGCCCCGTCTGGACGGACACTGTCAACATCGCGGGGCTCTCAGTACATGATCAGGCCTTCTCCGCGGTGACGAACCTCTCCGACTCTTTTGGGCCCCAGGCCAACGACGGCATCCTGGGCCTCGCGTACCAGTCGCTCTCAGACATTCGCATGCCGCCGTTCGTTAACACCGCGAAGGCGCAGGGCGCGATCAAACAGGCCGAGTTCGGGTTCAAGATCGCTCAGTCTGGTTCTGAGCTGTATATTGGGGGGACGGACGCATCGCAGTACAGTGGGGACATCGAGTACCACAACGTCGTCGGCAGCACCGGTTACTGGCAAATCGGAAGCGGAAAGCTCACGATCGGGTCTACCGTGAGTGCCCTCGCTATCTGGCCTAGGGGGAATGTTGTACTGATCGTCTTGAACCAGACCATATCGTCCGACATCAAGACCATCATTGACTCTGGGACCACCATCGTCTACGGTCCCCCCGATATGGTCGCTAAGCTGTACCAGAACATCCCTGGCGCGGCAGTATACGACGAGAATAGCGGCTTCTATTCGTTTCCTTGCAACAATGTCCCCTCGAACATCGCGTTTAGCTGGGGCGGCAAGCAGTGGACCATCTCCCCGCAGAAGTGAGTTATCGTCTCTCAGAAAGTATGCTGAGGGGATGGTACTGACTGCTTCTACTAGCTTCAACCGTGGCCGGGTTGACAAGCAGCACTGCATCGGAGCCATCGCCGCACAGAATCTCGGTCTGGGCAACAACGTCTGGTTGGTTGGCGACAGGTGAATGGGGCTCGTTCACTCCTCCTAACGCATCGATGTTGACCTCTTGCGCCCGGATGTAGCTTCATGAAGAACGTCTACTCTGCATTTTCGTTCGAGAAGAACGCCGTCGGGTTCGCCACCCTGAAGTAATAGAGCCCTCGTTGGTAGATGGCTCCTGTCCTTGATGGATCAAGTCGAGCTCCGCATCGTGCTGGCCACCGACTCGAGATATCGTCACGATTGTGTTATGTCTCCAGATCGCTAGTACTCGTAGTAATATAATAATCGTGCTTCAACCACCTTACAGATCATGTCGACTGTGGCCATTATTGAGGCAGCGAGCTTGCGGAGACCCGTTCGTATCCCCTGTCAATAGTGGGTCTGCCGATTGTGTTCCGCATGCGCCGCCCTTGATATAGGTTTGTCCAGCCCTTGTGCTCTCCGCGCTCTTGAGCAGGGCACTGTCAGCGATGTAGCCTCTCCGCCTGCCCGCCGCGGCTTTTGCCCGCAATTCCTCACGTATGCCATGGACATAGAGCGTACAGATAAGAGTAGTCTCGGCCACAACCATCGACGTGTCGGACGGAGTCTCCTGAATACACGATGCACGCTTCTCGTTTTCTCTACCGACTTAGTACGTATCTGCCTGCAAGAGGCCACTCCAGTGCGAATCTAGCCTGTTGAGGTTAAGTATCTCACCATGTCACGTTCGCCAGTACCAGTAGTTAGTTAGCCTGGGGATGAACCCATGTATCGGTAGTGAGTTCACATAGATCCCAGGCTTTTGCCACCAACTATTCATGTAGGCTTATAGTAGTCCAGGCGCTAGTCAAGGGAGTACATCCTGCGCCAAATATACTCTTGTCTGATTGATCGTGATATGACGATAGTTCCGGGAGCTTTGCACACAGTGTCAAGTGTGCGCACACATCCGCACGCCTACCATCTCGTTTAGACTACGTACCCAGAGCATTCAAGCAATTTGCACCGCGCGCGAGGGGATCTGGTGGGGATCAGGCGAGGCAAGTGTTCCGAATCGACACGCGCACCGCAGACGTCTTCTCGTTTCGTCTATTTTCAGCTCCCCAGCGGCATTGATCATAAGTGTCGAGTTCGGCGGCGAGCTGAGGAAAACCATATAGGGCGTTGCCAATCTATGCTAGATGCATGGCGGTACATTTTGCAAGTAGAGGCTTGGTTATGTAGGCCGGTCAAGTCATCGAAGTACCCTTCCATAGTTCCTATACTTACTGAGGCGACGATGACCACAGGTACCGGTAGCGGACGCATGCTTGCGCGCAGTCTGTTGCCACCACGACCAACAACCGTCCCGAATCAGCGGTTACATTGTGTCCGCGCGCTCGCGTATCGCCGCCCTCTTTTCTTGCCGTTGTTCCTGGCTTCGGGCTCGACACTGTCCGCCACGGTTGCCTTCCATCGCCAACGCTTGTTTAGCCGGTCTGGGCCTGGCGTATTGTGCTCGGTTCTTGTCAGCTCCTCACCTCGGCAATAGCGCCAGGCGACGCTCTTCTCTCAAGCACCCCCTCGTCACGTACGCAGCGCAGGTCTCTTGCGTCCACTAACTTCACGCCGCTCCTTGCCTCACTCTCGTCGCTCCTTACAACGCACCCGCGCGATCGCACTTCGCCTCCACCTTTGATACAACCGTCCCGAGTAGTAGAGGCTACGGTCCCCGCTGCTCCGGACGACATCTCGCATAGAATACTGCACCCAAGTTGGCTCTCCGCATCTTATTGACCGCCTTCGCACATGGCGGGTCTCTTCCGCCAAAATACCCTAACATCATACCTCCTGACGCTGCTGTCATGTCTCCTGCTGCTGCTCACTCATGTCAATAATGTCTGTGCTTCCCCCGTCGCGAAGGATCCGCCCCCCGTTAATTATGTGGATCTCGCCGCGCACCATTGGAAACGCGTCACGCCCATCGTCGTCTCGTCCGAGGTCGGCGACAACGTGTCCGTTGTCAACCCAACGACGGACCAAGTCATTCCGCAAGGTCCCGGGACGGATGGCGGGGGAACAGACTTCTCGCTCACGGCGATCATCTGGCTCGCGTTCGTATTCGTCATAGGCATCCCTCTCGCCCTCGCAGGCATTCGTTTATGGCGTTTCACCACGGGGATGGGCGTCGGACTCGCTGTCGCCATCTGTTGTGAGTCCTACTATAATCTTGCGGTTGTGTCGTGTGAGGTACTGACGGGCCCTTTTGTGGACCTTCTGGCAGTGTGGGCGGCGTTCGTAAATACCGTGAGCTCAGACGGCCTATCGGACATCGTGCTGACGGTGATTCCGGTTGGTGGATTCGTTGTTGGGTTCGTATTCGGCATGCTCGACTTTGGACGGTGGGCCGGCATCCTTCTCATCGGTGTGCTTGGTGGGCTCTCGGTTGGCATCCGGGTGGTCCTCCTGCGCCCGGGCTTGCTCATTCACGCTTACCTCGTCAACTGGCTCGTCCTGGCGTTATTCATGATCATGGGGCTGAGCTTGATACTATCCAGACAGCACGTTGGCATCGTGAGTTGTTGACCTTTGCACTAGTTCCCCTCGACTCAATCTTGGTGTACAGTCTGGATGCTGCGCCGCTATCGGAACGTTCCTCATCGGCCTTGGGATCGACCTAATCATCGAGAAGCAGGACGGGATGAGCTTTGCGCTTCGTTTCCTCCTCGATCGCAACAACTCCCACTTCCTCGTACGTCACCTGCGCCTTCATGGTCCTGTCCTGTCATTCGCTCATCATGAACTTCTGTCAACACAGGCGGTTGTGCACAAGGGCTATAACCCTTCTATGATGACCCAGATCATTCTCGGCGTAACATTAGGCGCTACGTCAGTGTTGATTCCCTGTCCTCTGTCCTTGCTCGAGCCCCCAGCTGATCCCGTCCCACCTCTCACTCCCAGTCCTGTCCTAGCATTTGCACAACACAAGATTTTCAAGGGACCTTTCCGACCTGAAAGGTCTCAGACCGACGCAGATATGGCGTCGCTGATGGACACGGAATCCGGCATCGGTGCGCCTGAGAAGCCCGCGCGCGTATCGCGCATGCAGCTCCTCAAGAGCCGCTTCAGCATGGCATGATCTTTTCCCCCTGATACGTGCCTGCGCCCTCGTGCCGCCTCCATGCAAACATTCGAGTCCGTCCTTACCTGCGCTTGCTTGACTTCTTCGTCGCGCGCAGGACCCCACCTACTTCTACGGGTTCGCTGCACCTATTAGCATCTTCGGACACAGCATTGGTATTTGGGACAGGCGTTCACGCAGATGGACTGACGGACGCCGTGGACTGGGACTCTTGTGCGTGTCACCTTCCACCGCACCGCTATCGTAGTAGACGCATCTAGTTAGTTATTGCCCCGTCGTCGCTTTCGTTCGCACATGTATTGATATACCCTGCACCCGTTAGCATCATGCAGCATACCTTTGCTCTTTCGCGCTTCGACTTCTTTTTGAAGCATGCACATGATTGTATCAGTAGTAGAAGATATCGGATCAGGTTGAAGCAATGCGAATGCTTTGTTGAGAGACGTGTACGTGTTGGAGCGCGTGGGACGTGTGGCTAGGCGGGCGGTGATCACGGAGAAGCGTTGCGGCCGACGGCCTTGCGCCTTCGTGCGTTCAGGCCCTCCTTAGGTGACTGACTACGTATGAAGGGTGAACAGGCTGCTTCGCATCGCATTGTTATTCCATCATGTTTGACGGGGCTATTCATCTGCCAACTTGAAGATGGGCGCAGTTAATCCAATCAGGGGTCCGAACGCGTACACTAGTAGCGAGGGTGTCTATCAGCGAACTACACAGTACGATGGAGGGTAACACTGGCACGTGAAGAGATATAAATTCGAGGAGGCGGAAAGCCTGCTGCCCTTCGGCAAGAGCTCGCGAGCAATGGTTTATTCTGTATGCGAGGAAAATGGGGCTGGCCTATCTTCGGAGCGCATTGGAATTACTTCCTAGGTTGTCTGGAAGTAGGAGCACAAGTCTTCGGTCCCGCTTGTCCACAATGCGAACCGGGACGTTCATTGGTGAGGACTCGTCGTATTGACGCTTTTTGTATGCATCAGCGCTGACGTTCGCCTACGTACGGACTCCGAGCTAGTCCGTCCGCCTGCTTCTCTTCTGTGGATTTGTGAGATAAACTTCATATGAGACACCATTGCTACGACCTTCGCAATGGGTATGCTCCTTCTTGTTGTCATGGTTCTTATTCGGGACCCACACTGTTCCCCGCTTCGCTTAGGATATGACGGAGAGTCGGAAGACATGCATGGTTACGTACCAGTCACCAAATTCAACATTTGCAGGGAAGCACAGAATTGTGCTCTGGAAATCCTAGAAGCTATGGACGCCTATCGTCGCGCACACGCCAGGGATCGGTGAGTCACCCGCATAGACTGCAAGGCGGGGGATGATCGATGGGGCTCCACAAGTTGGCCGTGAGCATGGCGCTGCGGGCGGTGTGGCGCCGTGCAGATAGAGAAGATATCTCGGGGATCTGAGAGGCATTATTGTAGTGGGTGACGCCAAATGCTTCCGGTGGCGACACTCGACTCGGGAGTCGGACCACGCTGCCCGACGGACATCGCAGGCAAGAGGTGCGCTGGCAGCATTGGGCTGAACCTTCCCCGTTCCTGTTGAGCAGAAAGTCAAGCTACGCCAGAAGTAACGATGCCTTTCTCAAGATATAGAGATGAATACGTCTTCGGCCGGAGACCCGTGCTTGCACCAGGATGCCAGATGATAGGGAATCGCTACAACGCTAGGGATTGGCAAACCATTCTCAATTTCCGCGTGCATGGCGATGTAACACATACAGCATGTGCAATCCCGAGCGTGCGCTTGTCCAGAGCTCCCAAGAAGGAATAGCCAGAGCTGAACAAAGTGAGAGGATGGGATAACCTCGCACACGTGCTGTACATAGGATCTTCGAGAATCAGAAGACGTGAGGGTTGCATCTTCTCCGTCGTACCGCAGCCCGTACACGGCTTCGCAGAGGGTTTAGGGCGGATGTCAATTTGAGGCGCACAACGGGTGCCCCTGCCAACTGTCCACCCTAGGTGAAAATCGACGGAAGACTGTCCTCTCCCTTACAGACGATGGGAATAGAAGCAGCGTGCATAAGACAATCAATATTGATGAGGGGCAGCTGGCACCTGTCCTTCGAGTCCGGGAGTCGAAATCAAGGCCGGACGCTCGCTTCTATCGTCTTCGAATCTATCATGATGAAGCCCTGGCCCAGCCAATCCGGGGTCAATCGCAGACCCATTCGAGGACGGCGCTATCAAAGTCGCTTTACTATCGATCCCACGAAGCTCATGTCCGTCGATATGAACGGCAGCAGGTTCGAGGTGGGGAGGACACACCTATACGCGTTGACGATCGACCGAAAGCAGCCCTGAAGTGATCCCGCGAGTCTCTTGAAAGCAATGGCCCTAGAAAGGCGATTTGCATACTCCTGAGGAGGATGCTTAAGTGCAGAGGACGAAGAACGGCGCCGAACGAGAGGTAAATAATCGGGCCGAGTTCGATGAGGGGGGTCGTCTCCGGCACGTAAGGTCATATGTAAATCGGTAATTTGACAGCGCTTGTGCAAGGTCTCCGGCGCTGGCGATGAAGGTAATCCACGAGATACCCTGAGCCCAATTTGCTATCCCGATGGACTTTGCGTCGCAAAAGAACAGAGGTTGGGAGGCTGACTATGAAGTTGAATACTAACAAGCAGGATGAGAGACCCATCTAATTTGTCTGATATGTCTGAGATTGGGCTATCTCAAGTAATTGGATAAGCGACAGCATAGATTGAAGATAAGCGAAGTGTTTAGCAAATGTTGGCTTAGAACGGGGCGGGAGGCAGAACGCGTCGACCGCCCTCACATCTTCTCCTCCAACCATGACCTCCTGGACGCCTCAGCAAGCAGGCTTGCAAGAAATCCTGCAGACTATCCATGACTCCACCGACACACGCAACACCGCCGTACAGCGGAACATCACCCACGTACGTCCCCATCGTCCACCATGTTCACCTCCGCCTGCTTCATATGACTCTCATTTCCAGAAATTGAACAACTTCACCCGCGCACCCGACTACATCGCATACCTCGCCTACATTCTCTCGGCGATGCCCCAGGAGGACGACCGGATCCGCACCATTGCGGGCTATCTCCTCAAGAATAATGCTCGCCTCATCTTGCGCGCCGCGCCAGATGTCACCGCGTTCGTCAAGTCTGCAGTTCTCGCCGCCTTCAACGATCCGTCGATCATGATCCGAGGCGCGGCTGCTCAAGACATCGTCGCGTTTCTCGGCATCTTGGAGCCCAAGAACTGGCCGGAGTGTCTGCAGCAGCTGGTACATATGTTGGACGCTCCCAATGCAGATCAGCAAGAGGTACGCGCCACAGTTTTGGTCTCCTTCGTCTTCCGGTCTCCCCCTTTGCGTCTGCGTGGTTGTCATAAGACATTCGTTCATGAACCGACGATGATCCTGCTTTCGAGGTCGTCTCCTTCGTGTTTGGTGCATGGGCAAGGTGGTGTTCATGACGCCACTCCATGCCTTTCCGAAAAGCTCTCATGACCGAGGAGGGAAAGCCAAAAGTAGCATGCGTTCATAGCATTTACGCTCCGTGAGGGCAGGCGAAGTTCCTGAACCTCGGCGCCCGGCTGAAGGCGAGGGCAACTACCCTACGCCCCTCTACCTGTGGGTGATGCTGTAGAGGTCTCTACATAGCATCAGGATGCGATTATCAGGTCCTTGTCTTCGATGTGGGCAGCTCCGGCAGACTATCAGCCGAGAAGGCCTGTTTCTGACGCGCGATCGTCCTCTCGAAACAGGTTTTCTCGGATGCTCACATTGGAAGCAGCGACTTGCTTGAACGTTGCAGAAGCCATGTTCAAGGCGCAGAACCTCTTGGGAGACCAATCGAGGCACGTACGCGCGAGGTATTGTACCACAACGGACGATCAGGACGGTGAACACGGCGTACGCAATGTTCCCGTGTCCTCCTCGACACTTTGCCGGCGACCGCGGCCACGTAGCGGTCGCGGTCGCGGTGTAGGTCATACCGGGCGCAGGCATTTATGCTGGGATGTTTTCTGAGAACGGGAGCATGGCATGAGGTGACTATTGAGCTACGCCTATGGCTTTAAATGTGTACCAAATGTACCCCGGTCTCTGTCATACGGAACAGCGTCGTGCGCGTCGATGGGCGACATAGCACTGCGGATTCTTAATTGTGGCATCCCTCCTGAACCTAGCTTTTTCCAGTGTGGAGCAGCCAATTCCCGTACTGACGCCGAACCACTCAGGCTGCGTTCAACGTTCTCGAGAAGGCTTGCGAGGACTACCCGCGAAAGCTGGACGTGGAGATCAATGGCACAATGCCATTAGACTTCATGATCCCCAAGTTCCTAGTACTTTCGGAGCATCCGTCCTCGAAGATGCGCGCGCACGCGGTCGCCTGCCTCTCGTACTTCGTTCCCATCGGCTGCCAGGCGCTGTTCGCGCACATCGACACATTCATCGCTGCACTCTTCAAGCGCGCTGCGGACGACGACCCGACCGTGCGTAGGCACGTCTGCCAAGCGCTGGTCTTGTTGCTTGCATCTCGTCCAGAGAAACTGATGCCGGAGATGAACAACGTTGCCGAGTACATGCTCTACTCGACTCGAGACCGGAACGAGAACGTCGCGCTCGAGGCGTGCGAGTTCTGGCTCACATTTGCCGAGGACCCCGACCTCGCGCCGTACCTCCACCCGCTGCTTGGCAAGGTGGCGCCGACGCTGCTTGACTGCATGGTGTACAGCGAGGACGACCTGCTGTGGCTCCAGGGCGACGAGGAGGACGCTGCAGTGCCGGACAAGGAGAGCGACATCAAGCCGCGGCATTACGGCGGCAAGACGCACGGGCTCGAGCACGATGCAAATGGCGATGACGCGGGCGCGGCGAAGCGTGTCGGCGCTTATGGCGAGGAACTCGACGAGGGCGACGAAGATGATTATGACGATCTTGACGATGACGAGTTCGCCGAGGAGATGTCGACGGAGTGGAACCTGCGCAAGTGTGCGGCGGCGGCATTGGATGTTCTCGCAGTCCGGTTTGGTCCTGATTTGTTGAACGTGCTCCTGGAGCCTCTGAAGACGAAGCTGTGGAGCGACGATTGGCTGCAGAGAGAGAGCGGCATATTGGCGTTGGGAGCGATGGCGGAAGGTGAGCGGTGGCGTCCTTGCTACACTGGTCTCTTTGCTGATCTGGCGTTGATAGGATGTATCGATGCCATCGAGCCTCATCTGCCCACCCTAGTTCCTTACCTGATCAACACACTCAACGATCCCAAGGTGCGTCCTCTCGTAACTAGATAACCGTGAACGTTGGCTTAGCATTGTCTTATAGCCTTTGGTCCGGTCGATCACCTGCTGGACGCTTGGTCGTTACGCCAGCTGGTGTACGCAGCCGATCTCAGAAGAACACAAGAATACATTCTTTGTGCCGACTCTGGAAGGGGTGAAGAATTCGAATCGTTGCCATGCTAAGATCTGGGATTGACTTCGCTTCACAGCTCCTGCGGATGGTTCTCGACAACAACAAGCGCGTGCAAGAAGCAGGATGCAGTGCCTTCGCCACCCTCGAGGAGGATGCGGGCCCAGAGCTCGCACCTTATCTCGAGCCCGTGCTGCGCAACCTCGTGTTTGCCTTCGACAAGTACCAGCACAAGAATATGCTCATCCTGTACGACGCAGTCGGCACGCTTGCAGATGCCGTCGGCTCAGCATTGCAGAACCCGACATACGTCGAGATCCTCATGCCCCCTCTCCTCAAGCGCTGGTCGAAGCTCAAGGATGACGATGAGGATCTTGTTCCCCTGCTTGAGGTAATCTCCCTTCGAAATCGCAGCAATAAGCTCATACCGATGCCATGACAGTGTTTGGCCTCCGTTACTATTGCGATGGGCCCCGCATTCCTCCCATATGCCGGACCAATATTCGAGCGATGTGCGACGATCGTGCACACATCCTTGCTCCAGTACCAGGCATACCAACAAAATCCAGACATGGACGAGCCCGACCGCTCATTCCTTGTCGTGGCACTCGATCTTCTCTCTGGTCTTACCCAAGGATTAGGCATGGCACTTGAGCCGCACATCTTGCGCGGTCAGCCCAACCTACTCTCCCTACTGACTGTCTGCTTGAAGCACCCACACGCGGCCGTGCGGCAGTCTGGATATGCGCTTGTGGGCGATATGGCGATGAACTGCTTCCCCTTGCTGAGGCCACACATTCCAGCGATCATGCAGGAGCTCATTGTTCAGCTCGATCCCGAGCCCAAGGTTGAGTTTATCAGTGCATGCAATAATGCAGCGTGGGCTGTCGGAGAGATCGGACTTCGCTACGGTCGCGGTATGTCAAAACCTGTCCTGGTGTGCAAATTCTTTCAGCTGATGATGCTCCGCCAGATGACCCCGAATTCCAGCAATGGGTTCACCCGCTCGTCTCACGTCTTATTCCCATACTGCTCCACCCCAAGGCACCGAGGAGCCTCCACGAGAATGCGGCTGTGTCGATCGGCCGTATCGGACTCATGCATCCGTCGCTTGTTGCACCACTCTTGCCGGAGTTCGCGCAGGCATGGTGCCAAGCCCTGTACGAGATCAGGGACAACGAGGAGAAGGACTCCGCTTTCCGCGGTCTTTGTACCCTCGTCCAGACGAATCCCGCGGGTATCACGAAGGTCAGTGGTGATGACCTCTTGACCTCCTGTGAATGTGAGGATGGTGTTGACGAGGTTCTCTTTGTGGACGGCAGAGTCTGTTATGGTTCTGCAACGCCATCGTGCGGTGGAATCAGCCTTCGCCGGAGCTCAATAGCATGTTCCAGCAACTCCTCAACGGCTTCAAGCAGCATGATGCCGTTGGCTGGGCTGCGCAGGTCGCAACGTTCCCCCCCGTCATCCAGGAGCGGTTAGCGACGCGGTACGGCGTGTAATCGAGCCATGTTCGCCCTATTCTAATGGTTTCCTGGCTTTCCCTGCTCCCAACCCTCTTGGTCTCAATTTATCGCCTTACGTGTATCACAAGATTCCCGTCGTCCATCCCATAGTACCACTACTGTTACTCCCACTGTGTCGGTATACGCTTTCTGTGTCGTTATCTCCTGCCACCCTTTCACGTTTACATTTCACCACCACTGTCCTTGCTCGTGACCTCATCGAATCGCTTCTCCCGCACAACTGAAGTACATGCGTACTGTACCTAGTAGTCTTGTCTGCCTCATCTGTCCGCGTGTCCAACTCGCATCCATCCTGGATCATTTTACGTAGTGTAGTATTCACCTTCGCGCGGTTTTCTCTCCTCACGAGAGCCGCTGTCTTTATTGTCATGCTCTTCAAATCTTTGCTCGCTTGATTCTCCTATATTGCGTCGTAGCCGCAATGCCTCTAGCTGTCATAACTATCGCCACCCAAGCCTCTAATTAATGATCATGAACTCTATGAGGAGGTTGAAAAAAAGACAGCCGATTAGAATTAGGAGGCATAATCTTCATGTCGGTTCGCAGAGACGTCACGCTCTACATGATGTTATACCGGGCCCCCAATAGATAACAGCAACGCCGACATCTGTCTGACTAGGGCGAGTGCTTGCTACTGCGCCTACATAAAAAGACAGAAGTGGGGTGGTGATATTGTATCATTAGACTATCCACTAATGGGTGAACTGGCTGAGTCAATAGGGGTGCTCAATTCTTGTCGGTCGCTCGGTTGCTCGCGCGCCTATCGGGCGCCTGCCTCCCTGAATTCAATGTCAGCTCAAGCCTTTGCAGCACAGCGAGCAGAGGTGGGCCGGCAGCGGGTGCAGAGATCTCGACGGGATTGTCCCATGCTATATTTGTTAGGCCCGGGAAACCAGTCCAGCAAGTGAATGGTGACGTCGGGAGAGCTTATAAATTCGTTGACCTGGACTTATTGTACACAATGCGCCCAAATCAGAAACAGATTCAGCACGACATATGTACATACGGTTCAGCTGGGGGTGCCGCTCTGACTCCTCGATGGCAACTGGACTCAATCCTTGTGGGACGACTCCGCATATCGAGTCAAGGAACTCTCTAGCTTCTGAATTGTTAGATTGTCGCGTCGCTCTCTAGTTCCAGCTCGGGGACATCATGTGTTTCAGTCAATGAGGATTGACTGGGGTCTAAGTCGCGTAAGGAGCACGCGCGTCTACAACGTGTTTCTCTTCCCCGTCGCACAAAACCTTTGTCGCGCACAACGCGTTTTGCAGCGCAAAGCTTAGTTCTTTGTTTCTCTCTAGTCTATATGTACAGGTCACTAATGTTCCCCTCTCCTTACCTCCTTCCTCACCGGCGTGCTCGAAAGGTACGACACGCTACTTAGTTTCCCTCACCTCCTTCCTCACCGGCGTGCTCGAAAGTCCCCGACTTCGGGCTTCGTTATTTTCTTACCCACCCATCCGCTGTCCCTATATTCTTTACATACCATACAACACGCTAGTCGCTAGTTAGTTACTGTTCCAGTCAGTGTATTCGCCTCCGCCGGCTTGAGCTCGGCCCCTCCCGGTCGCGCGAGAGAGCGGTGGCGACGCGAGTCGGATGACTCGTCCGGCGTTACGCCTCGACAATGTCATCCTCCTTTCGCCCTGCCCGACGCACGCGTGATTAGACGGTCGTGTTGCACCCGCTGCCTGTCCGTCTCTGCTCGCTGTGCCGCAGGCGCTTGAGCTGACCTTGAATTCAAGTAGGCAGGCGCCCTATAGGCGCGCGAGCAACTGAGCGACCGACAAGAATTGAGCACCCCTAATGGATTGGGGACGACACTTGAAGCGCCAGTCCGCAAGTGGAGGAATGCTCCGTATGGACTTTATCCCAACGTAACTAGCGAACAGATGGTTTACAATGTCCCGAGATATGACTAACAGTATGCCAACAGATCGATGAGTGAAAAATACATAAGAAGGGGATCCGTGTACAGAGCGTGTACAGAGCCTAGCTTCAGATATGTCAGGAGTACGGAGAACTAGCCTAGCCTCTCTAGAATACGTACAGACCCATTTACTCGTACATACGGGCCCACGAACCTACGGGTTAAGAGGCGCGATGCACGGAAACAGAGGGAAATAGTTATCAGAAGTCCTAATATTTGAACGATGCATACAGTAGGCCTTTCGGACGTTCTGACGGAGGCCCGTGCAGGCGCGCACTCCACTTGTCCATCGTCTTCAACATAGCGATACTGTTGGTTAAGCGTTTCACCCAACCCTCCACATCCATCCAGCTATCCGGCGCGTCGTGTTTCGGATCAGGTTTGTCCCTCAGCGCGTACTTCTCGACAATATAGATGTCTCGAGGGTATCTACCAGCGTACCGCGGAGATTCCCTGAAGTGGAATACGACGCGCGCTTGTCCGAGACCACCTTCTTCCTGAATTTTGCGGCATATCTCAACGTCGCGGTCGAGAGCGGCCGACATGGCATCAGTCACGGGCCCTAGCTCCGCGATTGGACAGACTCGGACAGACATGAGTTCGAAGTAGCTTGGTGTCGAGCCCACGAGACGGTCCCCCCAGACGACGTCGACAAGCAGGCAGTGCGTGTGGATCTTGTGAGGAGTCGAGTGCGCCTCGAGGCCTTCGGCTGCTGCCCATTCCCATACACCTTTGTACATCTACGGTACAGCGAGTTGAACAAGAGGTATGCAGTGAGCCTTCCACGGGAGACTTACGCGGCGCCATCCTGCAGCGTCCATGATAGGGGTCTCGAATTTTCCGCAGGTTTGCTTGTGATCCGGCCAGTCCAGCTTTTGACACTCTGCGCTCTGAGAATGTCGCACTCAGGCCTCGCTATTGAGAAGAAGAAGGATTGCAGGTCAACGTACACAATAGCGAGCGTACTTGCACTTTCCGCAAGCCTTATGTTTCCCGTACGCTGCGCACAAAGAATACTGGCATAGTCGTTTGTCAGGGTTGAGATCCGTGAGAACAATCCCATGATCACTATCTATAAGCGGCATCGCGTCTTGAGGTTCAAGCAGGGGGTAAGTTGGAGGGAGTAAACGGGATAGAGGGTTGCTGCGGTGGGATGGTAGTGGTGGTGGTGAGGAATGGTAAGTCAGCATGGTGCGGTACTAGACAGCGGAGTTCGGAGCTTAAATGAACCAGGATTATCGACGATGGAAGAGAACAACCAATTCCGAATCCCAGGTCAGGACTGACGGTAGCTTTACGGTCATCCGGCGACGAGGAAGGTGAGAGCTGCCTCATAATCTTCTTGAGCGCCTATGATCTCGGTGCGTGATTCCGGGGTCTCGTGGGAGTTCTTTCACTGCAGGCTGGTGAAAGGCACGATCATGACAACGTCTTGGACCCTCAAGCAGACAGGCAGCTACCTACATACCATTCGATCTGGGGAGACTCCACGAAAGGTCATCAACCCCCTCACAGCTTGAGTAGATTGTGGATGATCTCTTTGTTCATCCTCACTAATAAACCTTTTCCTGTGCTGTTTGTCTCTTGTTGTCATGACTCTTCGCGCTCAAGAACCGCTGCCACACACAAGATTTGTGGAGCCTCTATGACCGTTTGCTCCCAGCAACTTTCATACTCCTTCACAACCTAGCCGAGAAACGGGGATATGGAGCAGTGCGGTCGGTGCGGCGGCGCGCGTGATCGGATGCACGGTGCCACGTCCTCCCGACGTGTCGGTCGTAATTCCGTTAGCGTTCTGAAAGTCAGCGTACGCCGTGCGCCTAAGGGAGCATGTGGCGAGCTACTTATGAAGGCTTTCCGTCGCCTCGAAAATTCTGGACAACCCTTCGGTGGTCGCGGTGTTCGTGACGGCCCGTTCGATGAACTGCAGCTTAAGGAGCTGCCCGCTGAAGGCACTGTTCTTACGCACTGTGATCCTGGGCCGATCCCCACCTAGCTTTAGACGCACCCGCAGATGCTGATCGCTGCTATCCCTGAGAACCACGTCCCATCCTCCGCGATTTTGTGTGCATGTCCTTGCAATGCATCATCGCAAAGCTGCGTGTATGCTGGAGGAGCTGTACTGAACACAGAGTTGGATTCAGCCTTCATGAAGAACAGCCAGACGAACTAATTGAGACTTACAGACAGACCTTACGTCCTGGCTAACAAACCAGATCAGGCTGTCCCGGATGGTGAAACCGGTCATGGTACCCAAACTTATGGGGGAGAGGCTGCGATTATGGTTGCCCCGGAGTCTTCTCCTTCACACGAGACCAACTCACCGCGTCAATGAAGTGAACTCACCGGGTCAGTGTGGGAGCGAGGTGTGATAGGCGACACGTCCGGGTTGGCAGTATTGTAACTGTATGACCCAGCTATTCTAGCGGACGCGCCTCTTTGTGGCGCATACACACATAGGGCAATCGATCAGCCAGGCAACGACCCACACGAAGGGTAGAGTAGCATGTGGATTGGGGGTCATTCTCCGCCTTAATGCCTCAAGGACACGGTTCGACAGGAGTGAGATAAACGGAAGATCCTTTCGGACATGCATGTCTACTCAATGAGGTCACAAGACCGGACAGCGAGAGCTGGTTGGAGACAGTGGTATTGAGCAAAGGAAGGATCCGGAGAGCAAAGTACAAATTACCTTCTGATACAGTACATGGTAACTAGTATACATGAATAAAACTGCTCATAGGGTGTTCAGCACGCAGCACCACTCATTCAGGCTATGAACGACTCACAAAAAGTCCAATAGGCAATCTACGACCGATAATCTGTCGCATCCTGCAGCCTCCATCGCTGTAGCGGGCCCCACCACCACATCGAGGACGGCCGATGACTATCCTCGTCGGGCGTCATCGCCGTCCGCGTGTTCGAGATCGCTGTTCGCGCGACCCACCTCCTCGCGCGGATCTCGCCCTCTCCCTCTCCTCGTGTCATGTCGGACGATGGTGCCGGCGTAGCTTCACTAGGCCACGGTTTTCGCTGATCATCCTCGTCCGACTCGAACTCGTCCATCTCGTATTCCCCCGGGGGATTGGGGCGCTCGTTCTGCCTCCGCTCATGTCTCCGAATCCCGAAGCTCCCGAGCCCCCACCCAAACGCCGCACGACCGCCCTCCTGCGCATCAGGGCCATACGCCTGATTGATCCGCTCTACGCGCTCGAC
>NW_006766948.1:143218-148138 GCF_000275845.1 Dichomitus squalens LYAD-421 SS1 | reverse complement strand
GGCGACACGTCCGGGTTGGCAGTATTGTAACTGTATGACCCAGCTATTCTAGCGGACGCGCCTCTTTGTGGCGCATACACACATAGGGCAATCGATCAGCCAGGCAACGACCCACACGAAGGGTAGAGTAGCATGTGGATTGGGGGTCATTCTCCGCCTTAATGCCTCAAGGACACGGTTCGACAGGAGTGAGATAAACGGAAGATCCTTTCGGACATGCATGTCTACTCAATGAGGTCACAAGACCGGACAGCGAGAGCTGGTTGGAGACAGTGGTATTGAGCAAAGGAAGGATCCGGAGAGCAAAGTACAAATTACCTTCTGATACAGTACATGGTAACTAGTATACATGAATAAAACTGCTCATAGGGTGTTCAGCACGCAGCACCACTCATTCAGGCTATGAACGACTCACAAAAAGTCCAATAGGCAATCTACGACCGATAATCTGTCGCATCCTGCAGCCTCCATCGCTGTAGCGGGCCCCACCACCACATCGAGGACGGCCGATGACTATCCTCGTCGGGCGTCATCGCCGTCCGCGTGTTCGAGATCGCTGTTCGCGCGACCCACCTCCTCGCGCGGATCTCGCCCTCTCCCTCTCCTCGTGTCATGTCGGACGATGGTGCCGGCGTAGCTTCACTAGGCCACGGTTTTCGCTGATCATCCTCGTCCGACTCGAACTCGTCCATCTCGTATTCCCCCGGGGGATTGGGGCGCTCGTTCTGCCTCCGCTCATGTCTCCGAATCCCGAAGCTCCCGAGCCCCCACCCAAACGCCGCACGACCGCCCTCCTGCGCATCAGGGCCATACGCCTGATTGATCCGCTCTACGCGCTCGACCGCCTGCTCACGCGCCGCAGCGAGGTGTGCGTGTCGGAGGCCGAGGTACCACCCGTACACATATCGACCCGCGCGGTGTTGGTTGAGGAACCGTGAGACGTATCCGCTGCTCGTCGTCCCTGAGCGTGAGCTCGCGTCCGTCTGTCTCGATGTAACCCGCCGGACACTATCGCCCCCGACCGTCGTCTCGTCCCCAGAAGTGCGCTGTCTTCGTCCTTGACCATCGCCTTCTTCACAACTGAACGTGCTGTCGGAGGAACTGCCGCCATCGGACTGCGGCTGCGGCTGCTGGCTCTCCTGGCGTCCGGTGTAGAAGACATGCGTGACACCCTTCCAAAGAGTCTGCGCGCGCTCTTTCCGGACCTTGCGCTTAGCCATCTTCGCGCGTCGTTTTTCCCTGCGCTTTTCCTCGCGCCTAAGCAGCTCCTCAATCGCACCCACGCCCATCCCCGCCCCGACCCACCACCACCACCCGAGGAAGCTTTGCCAGAGGAAGACGGCCCACATGAGACCCGGCATCCAAGCGTACTGATCGCGGCTCGGGATGTAGAAAAATGTGAGCGCGGTCGAGATGAGGGCGAGAGTGATCGCCCCGGCCCCAAACGCCGCTGTGCCTCCATCCGTGCGCCATGCATCGCGGCGGTTGATGACGCAGCCCCAGAGAACGAGCGCGGAGGTGAAGAGGAGGGTGAGGGTCGCATTGCAGATGTTTTGCACGGCGGAGGCGCCTTTGACGAGCTGTGCGTCGTTGGAGATCCGGAGGACGTGCATGATCGAGGAGACGATGGCGAGGGGACCGAGGAGGCAGTATATGAGGCGTCGTTCGAGACCAGATGGGAAGAGAAGTGTCAGAAACTGTATGTGTGTGATCTGTTGACAGATGAACTATTAGGATGTAGACGTAAATTGTGAGCAACGCACCTGAATCAAGCCGGACACCGTTGCGTTCATCAAGAGCCACGCAACGAGTTCACCCATGACCCAATCTGAATTCTCCTCTGTCAAGGGAGGTAACTCGACCGCGATATAGTCGAGCATATATGGCCATGTCATACTCTGGCTGACGGTGCTTGAGAGTACGACATGCAAAGTCGCAATACAAGAAATCAGTAAAGTGGTGACGGCTGACATCTGGAGGATACAGTTGACAGGGGCGAGCGGCCAATGATATTGCGCGGTGAAAATGAGGTGAATGATGAGGACGGCGGTAAGGGTGAGGGTAATCCCGAGGAGGAGAATTTGAATAGGCAATGAACGCGCGAAGTTCGGTCGGTGTGCGAGGACGGGGTCATAAGGGTAACTCCTGTGAACAGAGCTCGTGAGCCATTCTGGGGCTGCTACAACGACATGTTGGCATGATTAAATCAAGTGGCTCGCTAGAGTTCATGAAGGGATAATACGCCTCGCACTTGACATGCATGCAAACACATGGCGGTGTAGGGATCAATGTCACCAATTCGCGAACCATCCCGGGTTGTCCACGCTCAATACCATCTACACGCACGTCGTGTAGATGGGGGAATAGTATCCGAGCAAGGGCCACATGATTACATCCGCCTTGCACACATCCTATTTTTTTGGCGGATATTGCTTGCGAGATATGCTAGGTCAGACTGGAAAGGGAAAGGCACATCCCCGTAGTCCGTTCGTCACCTTTCTACTGTGCGCATAAATGGGCCACGCTCACGGATGTAGGTACAGACCCGGGAAATGTCCACACAGCGGCTGTATGCGCCCAACGTTTGCGTAGGAGACCAGACAGATACTCCGCACGGGGGTCCGGGCAGCCGAGATGTGTCGACACCGCACTTCATCACGACGAACAAGCACGAAGACGAACGTACCCGTCATTCGTTGAATTCGTTGCATTGCTGCTGACATTCTGACCCAACGCAGTCGACACCAAAGTGAGCAGCACATATAGTACAGTCCGGTAATCCATTGAAGAGGTTGGTCGCCTGATAACAATCGCCTAGAAGAGTTGTTCTCGGAGTCGTGTCGCCAAGCAAGCCGTCAGGTCATAGAAGGATCTTACGAGTCGTCGAAAGAGAATGAGGACGTTGAAGAGAGACCAGGAGACAGGAAGAAGGGGATGACCCTTACAGCTGGTTTCAGCTCGATTGTCGTTTGAGCGCCGCGCCGCGCCGCGCCTCGCGCATTTGCCCGTTTTCCCCCTCCTAAGCGCCCCAAGGAAACTTGAGACGACGATATCTCCTCGACTGCTCAACATATTCATCTCTTTCTTGCATATTCTGACTCAGGAATGCGACGCGCAGGGCACGGTGCTGGAATCAAGGTGGCCGCTCGTATATCGGACGTTCCACTCGCCTGCGGTCGATTTCACGCCGTCTTCTGCATCTGTCGCGCATATATCCTTGGACAACCCATGGAGATACCCAGAAGGCTCATTGGAAGCTGTTAGTGGATGTTACTTACGGAGGGCATATGGTGCAGAAGAGGCCGGTGATGTACGTATTCTATATTCTGCGAAGGACTCTGGTGCATGTCGAGTATACCGCTCTGTTGTTTTGGACAATGATTATTGTCCAGGAGCTCGCGCTCCTCGAGCTTTCGTTTTTTGCCTGCTGGACCACGTCGTTCACGGTGTTGCCCAATGGGGACCACCAGCTCCTTTCTTCGGCGATCCGCTCGCCACTCCTCCGGGCAGCTCGCTGCGCCCTCTCGTCGTTCCGCCCGCCCTCCGGGGTCTCTTACGCGGTGATCCGCTCACTGCTTCCTTCTCAACCCGGCCCCCCGCTCGGCCGCATCATGCTCACTCCATCCCTTCTCCTCGGGCCGGCCCGCCCGCCCTCGATGGATCCGCTCGCCATCACTCCTCCTTTGGGCCCGGGCGCCGGTGCCGGCCCCCGTTTGGGTGCAATCACTTCCCTTTGGGCCGATCCTCACGCTCAGCCTCCCGAGCCTCCGGCTCTCCGCTTCACTCTCCTTCCTGGCTTGAGCTCGGCCCACCGGTCGCGCGAGAGAGCGGTGGCGACACGGACTCGGTCGTCCCGCGCAGCGAGTATAGCGTGCATAGATGTATATCGTCAAATCCAACACTTTTTTTGCTACGAAACATCTGAAATGTGCCCACTGCATGCCTACGAACTGTTACAATCGTACAAATTGCCAATCGTAGTGTTCTACAAGTTCTCCTTTGCAGCTCCAATCTACCCACCTCGCCTGTTCCTCCCTCCTAGTACATGACCCCAAATGCCTTGCAAGACCATATACACTATGGAGGGGCAGAACACTCACACATTCATGATGTCTGGTGCCTCCCGATGAAGAGTACGAGCTGGCCCAAGAGGGCTGCCACCCAAGCCCACCCTATGGTGGACGTGATTGTTGCAGGACACGCCGCCTTTTGACCTAGAGGCCTCGATAGCATCTTGTCTTCGCCATTCCGATGATTTCCGGAAGAGTACATCATACTATTCAGCCAACAGCGCTGTTTGAGTCCAGCAGGGAATGCCCAGAAGTCAATGACATCGTATTGGCGCAATTTGGATACCATACCATGCCCTGCGCGTCGCATGCCTGAACCAAGCTATGGTGGCAACATTGAGCAGTCGAGGAGATGTTCCTTTGGGGGCGCTTAGGAGGGGAAAACAGGCAAATGCGCGAGAAGGGGTGCTCAATTCTTGTCGGTCGCTCAGTTGCTCGCGCGCCTATTGGGCGCCTGCCTAGCTGCATTCAAGGTCAGCTCAAGCGTCTGCAGCACAGCGAGCAGAGACACGCAGGCAGCGGGCGCAGAGAGATCGACAAGATCGTCTCATACTAGGTTTGTTAGGCCCGGGAAATCAGCCCAGCAAGTGAATGGTGACGTCGGGAGAGCTTATAAACTCGTTGACCTGGACTTATTGTACACAATGCGCCCAAGTCGGAAACAGAATCAGCACGACATATATATGGTTCAGCTGAGGGTGCCGCTCTGGGCTCGATGGCAACTGGACTCAAACCTTGTGAGGCGACTCCATATCTCGAGACAAGCAACTTTATAGCTTCTGAATTGTCAAATCCTCGCGTCGCTCTCTAGTCCCAGCTCGGGGGCATCATGCGGTCGTGTTGCACCTGC
>NW_006766948.1:127094-143036 GCF_000275845.1 Dichomitus squalens LYAD-421 SS1 | reverse complement strand
GTTAGGCCCGGGAAATCAGCCCAGCAAGTGAATGGTGACGTCGGGAGAGCTTATAAACTCGTTGACCTGGACTTATTGTACACAATGCGCCCAAGTCGGAAACAGAATCAGCACGACATATATATGGTTCAGCTGAGGGTGCCGCTCTGGGCTCGATGGCAACTGGACTCAAACCTTGTGAGGCGACTCCATATCTCGAGACAAGCAACTTTATAGCTTCTGAATTGTCAAATCCTCGCGTCGCTCTCTAGTCCCAGCTCGGGGGCATCATGCGGTCGTGTTGCACCTGCTGCCTGCGTGTCTCTGCTCGCTGTGCTGCAGACGCTTGAGCTGACCTTGAATGCAGCTAGGCAGGCGCCCAATAGGCGCGCGAGCAACTGAGCGACCGACAAGAATTGAGCACCCCTAGACGCGGCGCGGCCCTCTCACGACAAGCGGGCTGAAACCAGCTGTATCTCCTAGACTACTATACCACCCTCTGCGACTGGTTTTGATTCCAAACTTGCCTCAGAGGACAGCGGTCCAACGAATGAGGACGAGCTACGAATGGTACGTCTTCCCGCAGGTGTCTAGTATGATCCCAACCTCGAACCCAGAACTTGAGAGCTGTCGTTGAGGGCTCCTTTTTCCCTCCCCAGAGTAACAGGAACCGCGATGGATACATCCCCGTAGCAGGAGAGGCAGTTGACGACCTGTCTATCACAGACATTCCCCGCGAAGGCGTCCTCCACGTACATCCAGATGGCACCTATACATATGCGTACGGACCAACAGGCATCGCAGGCCTCGTGCACAACTATTACGCCCTGGGATGCGCAGTATTCGCGTCTATCGGAGGCCTTACCTTCGGATACGACCAAGGAGTGATAGCGAACGTGCTCGTCATGAAGGACTTTGTCGGAAGGTGGCACTTGAGTGCTTGGGATACTGGTCTCATGAGTGCGTGTGTCCCGCGCGAGTACGAGGAGAACCAAGGGGAATGGCGAATAACTCTGATAGCTAGCCGCTGCGCTCGAGCTGGGATCCCTCCTTGGAGCGTTGGCTGCCGGAACCCTGACCGACCAATACTCCCGGAGGCAGTCTATTTTCGTAGCGAGTGGTAGGTGACACAGGTAGACCTGCTGCAAAGCGGATACTCACCATCGTCTCAGCGATATTCTGCATAGGGTCCGCTCTGCAATGCGCGGCGCAGAATCCCGAGCATCTGGTTCTTGGACGGGGAATTGGAGGTATAGGCGTCGGCGCTCTGAGGTATGTCACGTTTGGCCATCATGGCGGGCTATATGCGCTCAACTTCCGTGCAGCATGCTCTCCCCACTGTACATGGCGGAGATCAGCCCTCCCGAAGTGCGGGGGTCACTCATGGCTCTCGAACAATTTGCTATCGTGCTCGGAGCGGTCCTAGGCTTCTGGACTGGCTTCTTCACTCGCAACGGTACGGACTTCTGCAGATCTATGCGCAACCTTCGTCGCTGAGGTGCAGGTACACAGTTGAGGGATCAGCCTCGTGGCGAATACCTCTCGGTATCCAACTCATCCCAGGCATTCTCTTAGGCTTAGGCGGACTCGCCCTCCCGCCGTCACCTCGCCTTCTGGTTGCGAAGGGACGAGTAGAGGAAGCGCTCGCTTCTCTTGCGAGGCTCCGTCTACGCTCCCTCGCCGAGAGCGCCAGCGACCCTTTGCTACAGGTACGCCGACTTGTTACATGTTTTGGTCGCTGCTTACGGATGAGACAGATCGAGTTGCTCGAAATGCAGGTCGAGGCAGCGCTCATAGAGCAAACATCACGCAGCCATGGCGCACAAGGTGCAAAGACTGGGTCACTCAGTGTTGAAATCCATTCTTGGAAACGTCTGTTTGGGCCAAAGCTACTGCGACGGACGCTCATCGGCGTGGTGATGATGACCTTCCAGCGTGCGTCTCGTACTTTGTGCCCTTCGCATACTGAATTCGGAATCCACCCTATACATGTAGAGTGGAGCGGGATCAACGCGCTACTATACTACGGCCCCACGCTGATGCATTCCCTCGGCTTACAAGGAGATGCAGTGACGCTCATGTCCGCTGGTGGAATCGGTGTGGTGCAGTTCATAGCGGTCTTCCCTGCTATCGTGTTTATCGACCGCCTCGGTGTGTGTCCTGTTCGCTCACTGGTGTGTCTGGTATTCACCGTGCCACATCGTCGCAGGTCGGCGGCCGCTCCTCCGCTGGGGTAGCGCGGCGATGTCGCTCTCGCACTTGCTCATCGCGCTCCTCGTGTACCGCTACAGCGCTGTATGGCCCGCGCACCCGCTCGCGGCCTGGGTCTCCGTCGGTTGCGTGTACGCGTTCACGGCCGCGTACGGTGTTAGTTACGGGCCGATCGGCTGGATCCTGCCCAGCGAGGTGTTCCCGCTCTCCGCACGCAGCAAGGGTGTCGCGCTCGCGACCGCGTCGAATTGGCTTAACAACTGTGGGTCCCTCTCGCCGTCTTCGTACCACTTCTCACGGACTGACGATGGGTGATGGGATGCAGTCTTGATAGGGTTGCTGACGCCAGTGTTCATGGAGCGCTCCGCGAGCGGGACGTTCGTCGTGTTCGCGACGGCGTGCTTCGCGGGGTACGTGTGGTCGACGTACTGCGTGCCCGAGACGGCGAACATCTCGCTTGAGGAGATCGATGCCGTATTTGGGTCGAGTGCAGGGCGGGAGGACGTTGCGATCAAGCACCAGGTACGATCTATCCCTCCATCCATGGACGGTGCTGAACGACCGTTGTAGATCGAAGTTGATCTCGGCCTACGTGCCCTCGTTCAGCGATGGGCGGACAGGTCCGTACGTGATGGCGTCGAATAGGGGATGGCACGTTGTAAAGGAAGGGACAGCAGCGGGCTCCGCCGAGTGTCGGACGAGGATCAGCCCAACAGACAACGAGCGTAGACGAAGCGGCCCGGTGCTTGCGCCAGCTCCTGTGTAGCAACACTTCATATCATACTAGTCTTGTAGTTGATTCAGCGCCTCCAACGCCATACAGTACAGGGAAACCACATGCGAGGAAGCAAGGCGACTTTGCTGGAGGGAATGCGGGCATCGCTGAGAACCTCTGGCTTGCTCTGGACAAAAACCGTTCCCGATCGCCTAATGATCGCAACTCTTGGTCGCTTGTTGTTCTTCCCTCCTGTTGACTTCGGCGAAGACTGAGGATGAAGCAGTACGCTACACTGCCCCAACCACGGGCGATTCCAATCTGGCGATGTCCATCACGACCGCTGGGTCTCCCTAGGCTTGTACAAGATGCGAGTCACATAGCCAAATGTACACAAACTTACCACGAGATAGCTAAGGACTAAGGGACATGACTAGAAAGACGAGTATCCTATATGTGGCTATCCAGTGTGTATTGAATCTGGGCTAAGCCTCGTATTATCTGTGCTTTGCACACTGGCTATCAATGTGCCACACGTACATGGCAAGACTTGCTAGAGTAGGGAGTGGCCAATGTCATATAATCACAAGGCTCTCTGCTTTAGCGACTGTGTCATGCTAATGAGGAGACGAGGTTCGCTGCCTACATCTCCGAGCGGAGTGTCGTCAGGCATGATCTGGGCGCAACATTGGCATATCAGAACGCCCATCGCAGAATACAAGTGTCAGAGTCTAGATTGACGCCGCATCTCTTCCACAACTTGCTGCCAACGGTGTTCTGTGGAGCACCTCGACTGCTCCGTCATCTTCTGCCAGGCAACGCTCTCACTGAAACATCTCGTGCATATCCTGACACACGTACGGTATGTCACCGTGTCACCGTGTAGTACCTCTTGTTCTAGTCGCTCACGTCCACGGCCCTTGAGATCTTGAGACCTCATGTGGGTTTTGAGCGCTGAGCTCCACTACTTCACTCACCCCGAGATCATCCCTGGTGGTTACGCCATCCTCTCGCATGTATGGGGCGTAAAGGAGCAGACGTTCCAGGACACCCAGAAGCTGCGCAGCACATGTTCCTGGTTCTGGCAGAACCCGCGGGACTACTCTTCTGAGAACGTCCGCACAAGCTGCATTGTCGCGCAGCGCGACGGCCACCGGTGGATCTGGAACGACACATGCTGCATCGACAAGAGCAGCTCGGCGGAGCTGTCAGAGGCAATCAATTCCATGTATCACTACTACACCCTTGCGGACGTCTGCTACGCCTATCTGGCGGACGTCCCTAGTACGCCCACCGACATGGGTGCAGACATGGACTTCAGGCGCAGCAGCTGGCACACCCGCGGCTGGACGCTGCAGGAGCTTATCGCCCCCCCTTTCCTCATATTCCTCTTCGCAGATTGGACAAGGCTTGGCACAAGGGTCGATAACGCACAACTTCTAACTCGTATCACGCACATTCCTGTCGAGGCGCTCTTGAGAGAGAAGGAGGTGCAGGCTCTTAGCGTCGCTCAGCGTATGTCTTGGGCCTTCGGGCGCAGGACAACGCGGGTGGAGGACCGTGCCTATTCTCTCCTTGGAATGTTCTCCATCAACATGAACCCAGTCTACGGGGAAGGAGAGCGTGCATTTCAGCGGCTGCAAGAGGAGATTATGAAGCAGTCGATTGACCCATCTTTGTTCGCATGGGGCGCGTCTGTGGAACCAGATTACCCAGCGCCTGAACGATGGAAGTCGCTCGATAATCACAACTCAAAGCATATCCACCCCCAAAGCTATCTCCTTACGCCTACACCCGATATTTCCAGCCCGGGATTCAGCGGTTCCATGATATTCAATCAGAACATTTCGGAGGTAACTCACGCTGGGGAGGTATGTCATCGATCATCCACACATGTCGCCAAATACTGTCGCTTACGGTCTCGTGTCTGGCGGTACTTTCAGACCCAGTGCTGCTCAACAGATCCCAAGTCTGACCCTAACATCCGCAGTATCCCCACCTTCACGATCACTCCATATAGTTGTCTTGCTCGCATCGCATGCTTCAGGACTGGGGATTGCCTTCTAGCTAGCCTTGGCTGTCAATGGTGGAATGGCGTGTTGTCAACTGACGACAGTTGGCCTGTGCCCGTGTGGCTTCCCCTGACTCCCTGTCCAGATGCCCAAGACAAGTCACGGCCTCTCTATCACACTGGCTTCTTCCACCCTCGTGTGGTTGCTTTCCATCTGCACAAGAATCAGCTCGAGGCGCACAAGCTAGAGTGGCAAGAGATCTACATCGCCCTTTGGCACACCACTCCGAAGCCTACATCCCCCTCGATCCCGATCGATGCGGAGTACCACTCCGATGCTCGCTTTCGTTTCCCATGGGAGGCCATCCAGAAGGCCTTCCCCGGATGGATAGCGAAGTAGTCGAACGTTGGGGAGTCGTCTATACGCCACCTCAAGCTCCTCTCAACGCGGTGCTACTGTTGTCAAATCCATATCAACGCCGTAATGTATACATTGTTCTGGGTCAATGCACTCGGGAACAGCGAATTCCTTCGCAGACGTCTCGTCGCCATTTCGTCAGCTTGCACTTTCACCGTCTCGGCACTGCGCCTTCCCCAGACAACTACCTCGAGCACATATGTGACTGGGACCATATTTGTTCATGGCCTGCGGGACAGGATGGTACGACCCATTAGAATTTTAGAGCGTGCTACTTGCTCACCCGTCTCTAGGATCGTATGTATGGTCTCCTGCGGAAGGCTACAATCTGTCGTTCACCCCCTACCATGACTCGCCGATCTATCCTGCAGACACGCTTCTATTTAGCGAATGGACAGAGCCTATTGACCCGATCGCTTATCAGAAGCGGTGAGGTCTATCCGTCGCACAAGAGTTCTAATGTGTTCTGATACACCTTTCAGACAGGAAGCATACAAAGAGTTCCTTCGCTCACAGCCCGCGCGGCTCCAAGGGTCGCGGCTATTTGAAAGCCTGGGATAACCTATCAGTCAATGGTTCAGTATGCTGTTCTCGGAGCATTCTACCCATTGCCGATACTCTGTTTACGTGCACGCCTTGTTCCGCTGTCCGAACGAGACTGTTGTCTGATTGAACTGAAATTCCGGAAGATGATGACAGCAACGGCTAGGAGTTGACTTCGTCGCTCTCAGCCAGAGGGGGTTTATTATAGTTCAAGGATCGACCAAAGATAATCCATGGTCCTTCCGAGATATTTGTGCGTCGCTCTTCGCAGGGCCTGGTATTACGATAGCCAGTACAACTATCGTCTTTACACTTCGAATCTACTGAGCGCTAGCATAACATCCGGATCCTCTTCAGAGTACACACAAGGATGGATTAATACACATGAGAGCCATCGTCCAGGGATATTGAAGGAGCACAAAGGTTAGCTTGAAGACGACGACGGATACCGTACGAGCTGAGTCCTACTGAATCTCACGATATTCCGACAGCGCGACGAAGTCTGCAAAGCTCAAGGTGCATAATCTTCATCTCCGCCTCCAGACGTGCGACTTGTGCTTCCAGTAGCTCGCGCCTTGCATCCTGCATCTCGTAGTCGAAAGGGTCGAGTTCATCCATGCGTGGTGTTACACGATAGGCTGGCTTGCCAAAGACGTCACCGTCTACAGATCGGACAGCATTCTTCACGGGAAGATCACGGGCTGCGTCCGCAGTCTGTGTCGTCGCGTCGCTGTTGGTGCCTGCTTGGCTAGCGACATCGGGGTCGCAACCAACCGCGCCGCTAGTATCCTCCGGATCGCGGGAGTCCGCGTCTTTGCAGTGAGTACCGATCTCCTCCGTTTGAACACCTACGTGCACCGTGCGGGCACGAGGAACGCGCTCTTGACGTTGTACGTGTTGTTCGTGCCGTACTAGGATGAGATGCCAGAAGGGATCGATTGTAGGTATGGTAGGCGGCTTGCCGGTGCACACCTTTTCAAATTGCAGGAGGAACTCTCGAGCATAGCGGGTATTTGCCGGCCGGACGTTGGGAGGGATGACGTCCTTGGGATATGGCACGCGATCGTCGTCCCTTATCATTCGTGCGCGATGGATCAATACACCGAACCCCGGCGGTGCAGCTCCTACCACCACATCCTGAGGCGTGGTTGCAGAGGGCGACAAGAGCGAACATGACGGCTGCGGGCTCTGTTCGGAACAAAGCGCAGGTCGTTCAACGGACGTGGCGTCGGCCCCTGGTGGCTTCGCTTCAACACTCTCGCCAGCGTCGCCCAAGCTCTCCGAGTTGTGCATCGCAGTCGGTTGTGAGACCCCCCACCCATTGTCCTCGTCTCCTGGCACCGCCTGCAGGTGCCACTGCCTCTCGGCCTCCTCCCTTTCTCTCTCCGCGCTCTTGCCCTCGTCCGTCGAAGGCGAGAGCGACGGGGAGCGCGAGCCACGCACCGAGACGCGCGACGAAGAC
Source organism: Dichomitus squalens LYAD-421 SS1 (assembly GCF_000275845.1). Lineage (NCBI taxonomy): Eukaryota > Fungi > Basidiomycota > Agaricomycetes > Polyporales > Polyporaceae > Dichomitus > Dichomitus squalens. The sequence continues at coordinate 135,697 of NW_006766948.1, read as the reverse complement.
ATGGCTGTCCCAGGTTCAGTTCTGGCGCATTCGTTCAGGTCGATATCGTTCACTGGAAGGAGCGCCGCGGCTGGGGCAGGAGCAGTAGCACCTCGTCCAGGGACGAACTCCGCCGCCCGCGCATCGAGGTGTGCGGCATCATGATGCTTCCCAGGAGGAATGAAGGAAGCCGCACCGCGCCCCTGCACGGGTGACGGGTACCAATGGGGAGGTTGCTGGAGAGCTGGCGAACTGGGCGTGCTTTGCGTGGTGTACCTCTGCTTTACGTAGGGCTTCGTAGGCTCCTGTTCCCCGGAGGACTGCCTTCCGAGAGCTTTACGCACATAGTTCAGCGGGCGAGTACCGGCGGGCGTCGTCGTGGATGTTGGAGAGATCGACGTGTTAACGCTTGTTCCGGAGGAGGAACGCATTCCGGGAAGAGGAGGCGCTGTGCAACGAAGCGTCGGCGATGATCCTCAGGAAGGGTGCCTAACCGGATGCACATACCCCAAAATGGTGGCGGTTTGGACCGCTCATCGGTGGCAAGAGACAATCCGACTCCTCCAGACGTCCCCCAGACCCGCCCTTTTCGACCGAACCCAGGGATGTCGCGCCCATTCGCTTGTGAAGTCACAGACATGGCGATACTGCAAGAAGATACGGAGGAGGCTAGAGAATAGCAGCAATCGAGTACGGCTCAGCGGGATGGGTGGTGGGGAAGAGAAGCTAGAGTCAGGACCCGCGTCGAGCGTATAATTGGGGACCGGATAAGGTTCGCCGCAGAGCGAGTCCGGGGAGCCAGCTAGCGTTCATGGAATTCTGCAGCTCAGCCAACGAGCCTGCTGTTCGATGAGCCCATTGCAGAGGGTGTGCTGCGGTAGTGCGAACATGAACCTAGATCGAAGTCAAAGAAGTCCTGCGGTACCTAGCGGAGCATCACACTTGACACAGCGGTCGAGTTGAATGAGTGCGGTATGCACGTCATGTGTACCGGCATGGGCCACCACGTGTAGGCGTGGCATGCTTCGCAGTCGACATACGTGAGAACCATATACACAAAGAGAAGCGTGGCGAGCTCAAAGTGCTCACCTTGTCCGAAGAATCCGACCGCGAGGACGATAACAATCAATGTCTGCAGGAAGGTTTCTTCGTCTATTCTTGACCTTGAAGCAAGACAGATGGCGTTGCAAAACGCCGGTTAGGGTCAAGCGACCACATTGAATAGGGGTGGTCAGAGTGCACGATTATGGGGCGATTCTGGGACGATTCTGGAGGCCGATTCTAGACGCGATTTTGTTCTCAGAATCGCGATTATCGCAGAATCGCGCAGAATCGCAGAAGCTCCTCCGGAGGAGCTTCTGCCCTCCAGAATCGCGATTCTGCTGTCCACGATTCTGCCTCCCCCAAAATCCTCCCCAGAATCGAGACCACAATCGTTCCCAGAATCTTCCTTCGGTATGGGGTGGCCAGAGTAGGCCGCGATTTAGACACAATTCAGATATTCAGAATCGGCGCAGAATCGCTGGGAGAATCACTTCAAAATTGTGCACTCTGACCACCCCTGATTTGTTGCATCCTATTGAAGCGGCATCCTATAAACACAGCAGTGAGATTGCTGATCTTACTCATCGCGTTGAAGGCACAGTGCAAGAAAATGTCATCAAGCAAATGCACACCAGTCAACCATAAACATAACATCCCGTCACCGTGATCAGGACCAAGCCAGGCCGTTCACCAGAGCGCGATCACCATCGCGACCGCGCACGCGCCCAAGCAGGCACTCGTGAATATACCCAGCACGAGCGGGACCGCCGTCCACGAATAGGATAAGAATCTCAGAACGGCGAGTACGAACCCAACAGGGGACATCTCGATGACCTTGCTGTTCAAGTTGAAGACGTATTGTCAGTATGTTTTACATGGGAATATGAATCGTTAATGCGCAGACTTGGTGCAACGGCAGTATCGACTCTGGTCTTGAACATGGTGTGGGGAAGCGTCCGAGGCTCAAGGGGTATTAACGTTCATATTGTGAGGCACCGAACCACATAGATCTCACCGAAATTGTGCACAGGATCATCCTGCCATACTTCACCCGAATTTCGTCGGGCATTGACGGTCGGAGAAAAATGCACCTGTGCCCTCTCACCACCTTTCTGGCGTTGGGGCGCCAGATGTGCACCGATGATGCGTAGTCACTGTATCCGTGGAGCTGAGCAGCAATACGGGAGGGGCAGAGTGCATACAGTGGGGAGCTAAGTGGAGGCGTGAGGCAAATGGATGTTCATGAACCAGCTAAGTAGACACAACGACCGTCTGTATACGGTAACAATCGCCGTATACCCAAAACAGTCACAACATTCTTCCCACACTGCCTGCGTAGCGCCGACATGTGTATATATGCTCAGATGACAAGGCTGTGCCTTCTTCGTACATCCCCTTCCGCTCCTGACATCCTCGCTCGACCGAAAAATCACGTTTGCAAACATCAAAGTTCTCGGGCGCCCTTTAGTGTATTCACTTCCTAGGCCACCACAACAATAATCACCATCGATGGGAGCACAGCTCACAACGAGACCGACAATTGCAGTAAAGGGGCAGATGCCGTCGAGACCTGGAAGGCCTAAGTGAAAAGTGCGTCTCTCCCATATATTACCCACTAAGAATATCAACATGATTTACGTTAGATGTGTTCCTGGGCCGTGCCATCTACACCCGTTTGTGTCGTCCTATGGCCTGTATGCAACATCAACAACTCCCAGTATGTGTCGGTATTTCGCATACTGACCCTATGTGCTAATGTTCAGCTTCTGTTAGTCCCCACATATGCCGGCAGATATGGCAGATTGATCACGGATCCCCCTTATTGCATCGCTGACGACTTGTGTTGTCGATCTTCGCTAATATTGTAGTGTTTCTCCCTCAACCTCTTATGTACATCAGCTAGTTGATCAGGATCTCTGTACAACCATCCGGTTCGCCGCAATGCAAAACACGTACACTACAGAGTCACAGCCCGCAACCCACCCTTATGTTGAGCACAATAGCCGCCGCTTAGCATCGGGAGCTCGCCACCGGATCCATGGCGACTCGCGTCGAGCTCTCTTGAAGCATGCGGCACGCAGTGAACCTTTAGATGCTACCAGAAGGGCGGCGGACGAAGCGCATAGGCCAAGATACAACGTGCTCTACGGACACGATGAATGTTGCCCATGAGGGCCTCAGAGAGGCAGATGCTTGGGACGCTACTGACGCAGGAGCGATGGAAGGAACAGTTCGAATGCTCTGGGGGAGTTCCGGACCATGTCGTAGTAGTCTGGCTTGCTGCTCGATATGAGCGTATACGGAGCCCTTGAGCTCTATACGAGCGGCAAGAGTTCTTGGGTTCGTCGCGGATGCCAGAGTGCAAGTGGAGAAGGCAAGCTCCACGCCACGGGTCGCTGTATCACCGAACAGCTTCTTCCCTTCGGACCACGATGAAACGTGGTGTTCGGTGCAGTCATGGATGTGATGAGGCGTATTCCAATTTGAGGTATCGTCGTCGTGGTGGATGAGGACCTTAGCCCAGTGATCGCCAGTGTGACATATCCCGAGATCAAGATGAATGAACTCGCCATACAATGTCCCGCTGAGTTGAAGTCGAAGAGGAAGCTCGTCTTCGGGGGTCTCAGGCGTCAACAGGAAGCCCAGCATATCGAAGTTAGCGATGAGCCAATGGGGTATGCGAAAAGCGGGTTGGACAGCGCAGTTGAGTCGCAGTCTCGCAATGGAGGTATCCGGAGAGTACAGCGCCTCAGGTCGGGGTTGTACATAGAGAGTGCGCCAGCGCGGCTTCACCCGTTTCCCGTTGAAACGGAGATTGTAGAGGTCGTCTCCTAGAGAAACGAGGCGGTACGCTAGTGGAAATTGTTGGTCTGGAGTGCTAGTGTCATTGAAGACGGCGCTGGTGTAATGAAGGGGTCGCTTTGGATCATAGCTCAATGGATCCCGCTGCAAAAGGAGTCCCATGTGTTCACGCGATTTGTTCTCGCAGAGCAGAACAGCCACTACGATACCACCCGCCTCGAAGACTGGAAATCGACACACGATTCCATAGTTTTCCACGGCCGCGGTGGGTATCTCGACACCATGGAAGGGCCGCGCGCGCGCTTTTTGCCATTCTTTGAGGACCTGTTGTTCTTGTGAACACAGCATCGTGCAACGGTTACAAGAATGATACTCACGGGAGGTGGGTAAATCTGCTTTGGGTGGGGATGTAGAGGCGTGAACTCGAACCCGTGTATGAAGCTGGCCGGCGATGGAGCGAGAAGGTAGGAGTAGTCGTTGAGCAGTTCTATGTCGCGACGCGTCGCAAACTCCAACCCAAGGTCTCTGAGAGGCGCATTCCGAAGCCAGCCAGCCCCCCAGGCAAAAAGACTCATGTCGAAGCCGTGCTTCATGATTTTCTGCTGGAGCCGCTGGAATGCGTGTGATCCTTCTCCGTAGATGATCGTCATCCGGACATTGAAGAGGCCCATCAGGCAATAGCCCTGGTCCTCTACCCTGGTGGTGACGCGATTCGACGCCCACACCATGCGATCCGCTACGCTCGCCTGGTAGTAGTAGCGCTGCCGAGTGAGGATGCTCTGGGGGACATGAGTGATCTCTTCTAGGAGCTGTGCTAGTTCCGCTTTGGTTCCGAGTCTCTCCCATGTTCGGGAGACGAAGATCACCACTGCGGGCGCGATGAGCTCCTGGAGTGTCCACCCTCGTTTATGCCAGCGACTTCTCCGGAAAGGGGATCCCTCCGCGCTCAGCTCGTCTATGCTAGCGGTAGGCACGTCCACGAGGAATGCGAAGCAGACCTCGGCCTGCCAATACCACTTGAACATGGAGTTGATAGCTTCGGAAAGCTCTGTGCTGCTGGTCTTGTTAATGCAACACGAATCGACCCATGCCCACTCATAACCGTGCTGCAGTGCCATATCACAGCACTTACGGATCTTGGAGGAGGTCTTGTCGCGGGGGTTGTCGCCAGTCAGCTTGCATTGTTCCGCGATGGCACGGATATCTTGATACGTTTGCTCGCGGTTCCCCCACGTATGAGACAGTATCGCGTAGCCTCCAGGGACCCCGCTCGCGTCGGGGAATTCTTTCAGTTCAAAACGAGTGGTGTGCAGGAGCCACATTGTTAGCTCTTCGATTACTGGTTGGAAAAGCCATGGCTGAGTCAGAAAATCATTGGATCGAAACACTGCTGCATACCTAGGTCTCAGCCTCGGAAGTCTCCAACGGACGAAGGGACATGGATGGGATCATAGAGGCATTATCGATGTTAGAAGATGAATACACCGATTTGGTAGCAATCATGCCGAATGTCACGTAACCCTTAGAATTGCATGCGAATAGCTCGGCGTTTGAGCTCTTGTACTATGAGCGCCGTCGTCGGAATATGCCACTGAGAGAGGGTCAATAGCGCCTGTCAATCGAGAAACACTCCTCCGTTGCGAGCGTTCAGCTCACACCGCCAATGAGAAAAATGAGGATGTCGATGGCTGACTTCTCAACATTTATAAGCCATAGTAAAAATGGGCGACGGTACGATATTACAGGTGATCGCCAGACCAGAGTTAAGGGAAGGATGGTACCCGTCGAGTATATGCCAGTCGAGCCCAAGGCCCGGAGTCAGAGTCATTCGCTGTGTATAGCGCACTTCTACCCAGTATCGACAAGTACTGATGGAGTCGATTACGAATTTCATCGGAGTCGACTATGATCGGATCAAGCATCGCCGACTCCTGCAGCTCCTCGTCGGGCCCTGTCCCAGACTGTGACCGGCGAACCTCGAGTGGAGGAAGAGGAACGATTCCCGCTTCTGGATGCAACATGCATGTGTCTGCGTCAACCGGCGACGGGGTTTATTGGTTTTTGATCGTGAACTACTTGTTGGTCCTCTGACCGCCGTGCCCGAAACCTTGCGACCAAGGATCCCGTGGCGGGGAGAAGGCGAGAATGAAGTACATCCTGTGGTCCGGCAAACTGCGGATGTGGTCGAGGGTGCAGTCGTGCGAGGGGGCGATGTCGAGGCGCGCTTGGCTCCCAGTGGGAGAGTGATTCTCGGAGCGGACGAGATTCGCCCAGCGCGTCCCAGATGGGTATGTACACCGCCCAGCATGCAGAAAGGAAAAGATGATGCTTTGGATTGGCATAGAAAAGGAGTGCGGCTGGGGAGGGGGCCGGGCTGCGTCGGACCCGTGCCTTGTGAGATGAGCTGGCTGGCGTACTCTCCCAGTAGCCAGCGCGGAATGTAGAAGGACGCGTTGCAGTTGACGGGGACACGCTGAATAGTATGGTAGGGCGGCTGTAAGGCGCGGATATAGACGCTGCGAGAGTCCATCTGCCAACAGATGGGCGCGGTACAGAACTGATCGCAGACTTCGTAGTCATAGCACGCACTTACACTATGCTTGGAATTGCGATTAGTCCGACATAGGTACCATCGCTGCTCCCGGACTTATGATTTCTAGATCCGCCCATGTCCTTGCTGCCTGCCTTGTCAAGCTGTACGTCAAATGTCGAAGAGAAGCTTGTTAGCCATCTACTCAGAACGCAAAATGTGACTCAGATGTCCTTCCCGTGATACGCGCGCCCTTAGTCCCTCGACTGGATCAGCGGCGGGAAAAAATCTGTGTGACATTCCGTGAGCAACCATCTTGCATCAACCCTGGTGAGAAACTCACGGTCGACATGTAACGTACACTACAATAGCGTGCCTTAGCATCGCGAGCAAGTACAACGAGAAGTGCCGCTCGACCACGGCTATAAAAGAAGGGGAACACTGATTTGAGGAAACAGCACGCAGCAAGTTGTGACAGCAAGACGACGCACACTCACTTCATGAAAATCTTCGCCTTCGCAGCAGCCTTCGCCCTCGGCGATGTGCTCTCCGCGGTCGCAGACTCAGTGGACCCCAACGTACCTGTGCACATCTTCGACGACTTCGGTCAGTGACCTCCTCGCACTATCGTCCCGTGCCCCTCACTCACCTCCTATTCCAGCTGACGGCTTGGTCGTCGGTGCGGGATACGCGCCGGCCCCCGGATCGAGCCTCGTCATGACGTACCCCGAAGACGGTTTCTCCACGTTTGTCCTCACCGCGGGCACGGATGAGATCGGTCAAATCCAGCTGTTTGGCAGCCTCCCCCGTGACGCTCCGCTGTGCATGACCGCGACCAACGCGACCGGCACCGCGAGCTCTCATCCTGTCACGCTGGAGGAGTGCGACGAGGACGACGAGCTGCAGCATTGGTTCGTTGGGAGCGCCTCGAACGGCACCCTCATCCGGCCCTTCGACAACGTTATAGACTGCCTCGCCATCCCGACCACCAGCCCCGCTGTGGGCGATCAGGTGCGTGTGCGTTAATGTCCTGTGTGTTCGAATGAAAGACTTCGAGTCCACCAGGCTCAGAGACGCACGTACTGATGTATTGTATGCACTTGTCGACAGGTGGGGCTCCAGCCTGAGCCGTGTCAGGACCAGCTCATTCCGCGGCAGCTCTGGCACGCGATCGCAGCGTAGGGACTACCGGTCGTCGCAAGGCATGGCGTAGATGCGCTTGACGCAGTATGGTGGATGGGCAGGACTTGGTTGCTATGATGTAGTCGTATGGCCTGTCAGAGTAAGGCTGTGGGTGCAAAAGAAAGAGATGATACGTACTGTGTTCAAGTAGCGACACCATGGCTTCGGAATGGTAATTCGCAGCCACAATTACGATTCACTACCCTCGTGCAATGAGTTGATGTTACATCTAAGGGAAAGACACCGGTCGGGTATACCCGTCAGCCGTCTACAACAGAACATGCGTGTTGGTCCGCCTATTAGGCGTGAAAAACATGCAAGTTAGGACCGGGTACCGGCATAGCCGGACATATAGACGCTATAGGCACAGCCACACAAGGGGACAGAAGAGACGCTCTACGTCGGCACCACAGCGAGATTGGAACCTAGAGCCTCCCCACAAATCAGAAACTCCGGACGCTATACCACTAATCCATCAATAGACATAAGAGGACACCTTGTATAGTGAATCTCATCATTTGTGACGTCCCAATACATGCAAGTACCTGACGTCCTAATACATACATGTGTTCCACATGTGTTATGCTGAAGTACTAACACAAGTCTATCCAGACTTATCACGCGGACTTATCCAAGTACGCGGTGTAGCACACGGGGGAGAGAGTATCGCACAAGTCCCTAGATTGAGGGATATAGGGATACAGGAGGTAACGAAGAGGAGAACAGAAGTGGGGAGCCTCTACCGACTACAGGCCTCCTTATATACTATGGGGTACCGACCGTATTAGGAAGGGAAAGGTAACCGACCAAAGTGGGGAGGTATGAGGAGACTGTAAAGGAACGCGTCTGGTCGAGGCTGGGCCTAGTATAGTACAAGACCTAGGTCAGGGTCCTGTGATATAACCGAAAAGGGATAGAGACGGGACAGGGTCCTGAGTCTAGGTCAGGGTCGGGCAATATAACCGAAAAGGGAAAGGGGCGTGACAAGGGTCGGGGTCTGGGTCAGGGTAAAGTAATGTAACTGAAAAGGGAAACGGTCAGGGTCGGACTCAGGGTCCGGTCATAT
>NW_006766948.1:122026-126515 GCF_000275845.1 Dichomitus squalens LYAD-421 SS1 | reverse complement strand
AGTATAGTACAAGACCTAGGTCAGGGTCCTGTGATATAACCGAAAAGGGATAGAGACGGGACAGGGTCCTGAGTCTAGGTCAGGGTCGGGCAATATAACCGAAAAGGGAAAGGGGCGTGACAAGGGTCGGGGTCTGGGTCAGGGTAAAGTAATGTAACTGAAAAGGGAAACGGTCAGGGTCGGACTCAGGGTCCGGTCATATAGACAAAAGGGGAGATATTGAGGGAGAGGACCGGGGCTAGGAACATAGTCGTCAGGGGGCGGAATGGGGGATGATAGTGTACAGGCGGAAGACGAGGGAACGGGAAGGTAAGCATAGGTCGCCGGGGACGGGAAGGGGAGTGGAGTGTACACGAGGGCGACGAGAAGGAGTAGTCCAATAACGAAAAGATAGGGGGTGGGGCGTACCAACGGTAACATTACCCCCGTTTCTAAGCACGATCGTCCCGATCGTTCAACTCCAAGTCCGGCTCCGTGAGTGGTGACGAAGGCACGGGTGGGTACCAGAGTCCGATGCGTAAGCCAGGGTTGTCCGGGCTGAAGTAGCCTCCAGCGACGAAGGTGATTGTGCGGGACGGTGACGGTGCGATGGGTGAGGAGGTGGCGGGGAGCGATGGTGAACGGGACGAAGGGTTAGCAGGGGCGGGGCGGACGGGGCGGAAAGGGTTGGCGTCAAAGGGGGCGTCATGGATTTCCCGGCATGATGGTGGATTTCGAAGTGAAACTGGCCTAGGAACGCACTCCATCGGGCCTGGCGTCGGGTGAGCTTCTGTGCGGACCGCCAGTAGGTGAGGTTCTTGTGGTCCGAGATGACCTGGATGACGTGAGGGGATCCTTCAAGGTAGTGCTGCCAGGTCTCGAAAGCGCGGACCACTGCGAGGAGCTCCTTGTCGTAGATCTGATAGTTGCGTTCCGCAGGTGAGAGGGCATGAGATAGGTACGCTACTGGCATCCAGTCTTGGTTGGCGTTCCGTTGGCAGAGGACGGCCCCGGTGGTGAACATAGAGGCGTCACATTCAATTTGGAAGGCCACGGAGGGGTCCGCCATGCAAAGAATGGGCTTCTGCTGGAACAGGTTGCGAAGTGTGTCGAAGGCAACCTGACATTCGGGCGTCCATTGAAAGGGTAGGTCTTTCCGGGTGAGTTGTGTCAGTGGTCGAGCAATCTTGCTGTAGTCACGGATGAAGCGTCGGTAGAAGTTGCAGAATCCGAGGAAGCTCTGGACTTGTTTGACGGTGGTGGGTACCGGCCAGGCGCGGATGCCGTCGAGCTTGACCGGGTCCATGCTGAGCGATCCTTCGCGAATGATGGTGCCTAGGAACTCGACCTCAGCAGCGTCGAACACGCACTTCTCGCGTTTGAGGAACAGGTCCATTTCGATGAGACGCTGCACGACCCGCTGCGTTCGACGGTGGTGGACGTCCTGTGTCTTGGAGTGTATCAGAATGTCGTCCATGTAGATGACGAGCCATCCCTCCGCAATCATGTCCTTGTAACCATCGTTCATCATCGCCTGGAATGTCACCGGAGCGTTGCATAATCCGAAGAACATTACGGTCGGCTCGTAGAGGCCGAGGGGGGTCTTGAAGGCCGCCTTCCACTGATCACCGTCTTTGATGCGGACATTGTTGTAACCGGCTCGGACGTCCAACTTCGTGAAGTACTTGGCCCCTTGCAACTGGTCGATGAGATCGTTGATCAGGGGGAGGGGGTAGACGTTCTTGATCGTGCCGGAATTGAGGTAGCGGTAGTCCTGGACGGGTCGTATGGAACCATCCTTCTTGTCCACGAAGAAGAAAGGGGATGCCATTGGTGAGGTGGATGGGTGGATGTACCCCTTGGCTAGGTTCTCGTCGATGAACTTCCGAAGTTCCTGCATCTTGAGCGGAGACAGGGGGTACAGCTTGCAGTCCCGAGGTTTGAAGTCAGGTCGGAGCTCGATGGGGTGATCCCAGGCCTGGGGCTTGGGCATTCGTTCGGCCGCCTTCTTCTCAAACACCTGGTGATAGGTTTTGAGGTAGTCTGGGATGGCGACGGTAGCCTTGACGTCGGCTGCTTTCGACCCGGCTTCGACAGCCAGTTGGGTCGACACGGTGGTGCGAGCGATGGGGGTGTCTCCAATGATGAGTCGTTGGATGGTGGCAGATGGGTTCCATTCGGGATGGATGTCTCCGTGAAGGAAAGCGGTAAGGTATCGGCGGGGATTCCCTGAGGGGCGCTGATGGTATTCCTAAAGTCGCTGTTCCGCCCGTAGGTATTTGGCGTCGAACCGGACCTTGCCTTGTACCCAGTCGATGTGGGGGTTGTACTGGATGAGCCATGGCATTTCGAGAATGATGTCGTCCCGTCCGCAGTCCGCGACGTAGAGTTCGGTGGGGAACTCGTGGCTGTTAATTCGGAAGTGGCCTACGAATTTGTGGGTGACTGGTCCGGCCGTGTTGGCGGTGCCATCGACATTGGTGAAACGAAGGGGAGAGGGTAGGGTGGTGAGAGGGAGTTTGTGCCTCTTCGCGAAATTCCGGTTAAGGAGAGAGGCGCTTGCTCCGCAATCGATGAACGCATGAGCTCCAACACTTGTAGACTCGTACTCAATGCTGCCCGGGATAAGAATAGATTGACGTCGTCGTTCTGTAGTGGCAACAAACGAGATACTAATACAGTCAGAGGGCAGTTCTTCTGTCGGCGAAGACTGCCCGTTCAAAAACCCTCATCCGAATCGCCTACGTCGACCTGACTGATCGTTTTGTCAGGTGTGGCTTCGCCATTGTCTTCATCGTCAGCGACCTCGCCATCCTCTAGTTCATCGACCTTGCGCACCTTCCGCTTCTTCTGTCCAGGCTGTCGTCCCTTAGCACGATTGTCCGCCTTCTTCTTAAGGCAGTCACGTGCGATGTGACCAGTCTTGTGGCAGTAGAAGCATTGCTTCTTCTCTCTGTCTTCCTTCATGGCTGGAGCGTCGACTCGTCGTATGGAGTTAGTACGAGCGGACTGTCCCTTTGTGCCTTGACCCTGCCGGTCGTTGCGAGAGCGTCCCTCGAGTTGGCGCAGGTGTCGTTCCTCGTAGTTGGAGTGTTCGATCTCCAACACCCGTGCTGCCCACTCATTAACGGTGGTGGGGATGGGGTACGTGAGGCGAACCCGTCGTCGCATGCTTTCTGGGAGACGCTCCTTATAAAAGGACAGCTGAGCACTGTCTTCGAGTATACCGGCGAGGGCGCAGAGGCGGAAGAATTCCGCATTGAAGGTGTCTGGTGCGGCAGGTCGATAGTCGAGGTGGTACAGCTTGGAGGCGGCCGTAGCGGCTTCCTCGATGGGCTGGAAGGTCTGTTGTAAGACCGTCTCGAATGCATTCCAGGTGTTCCAGCCGTTTTGTCGGGCCTGAGCGATGTATCCGTCCTTCCAGGTGATCACCTTCGGTCCGTCCATGAACGTTAGAGCGGTGACGATGCGGCTCTGGTCGGTGGCGTAGTCGGCTGGGCGTGCTTCAAAGAACAGGAAGAGTTCATTGAGGAAGGTGCGTAGATTGTCGCGGTCTCCGTCAAAAACATTGGGTGCGCGGACTTTGGTTCGTCCAGCGACGATGCCTGGTGCGTTAAGAGGAGCCACAGGTGGTGGTCCGCCGGGTCCCTGAGGAGGTCCGCCACCCGGAGGGGGTCTGCCGCCGTGGGGAGGTCCACCGCCTTGCGGAGGTCCGCCAGGTCCTTGAGGCAAACCAGAGGGTGTAGGTGGCCGACCAGGCGGTGCAGCAGTAGTAGGTGGTATCACAGGTGGTGCTGTCGGGACTCCACTGCTGGCGTAGTGAGTGGTTTGACCGGGTTGGGCCCCGGTCGCCTGGCGTAGCGAGGAGATGCTGTCTTGGGGAGTGAACAAGTTTCTGAGTTGGAAACTGGGGAGGCTAGAACGGGGTGGTACTGCGGACATAGTGGCGTCTACGAGTTCTGTTGTCGTATCCGCGTCGCTGTCTGGTTCGTCCGGGTGTGCGTGGAGGAGACCGCGGAGAGGGGTGACGGTTTCTTCGTCGTCTCGAGGAGCGGGGCTGTCTTCCGACAGGGGTGTAGCCTCGGTGGGCTCGTTCGCTACGTCTGGTAGGGAACTAGTGCGATGGGTAGCAGGGCTACGCGGACATCTGTAAAAACCACCTTTGCGAATTACACCTATTCAGTACAAATTAGCTCTTGATAGACACAGTAGTTGAATAGTGAAAAATAGTGCAAAATCGAGAGGTCCCCAAAAATAATTGCACTATTTTGCACTATTAATGCAAATTCGTGCAAAGTAGCACTATAGTAGACGGAAATAGTGCTACAGTAGACGTTGATAGTAGTGGATAGAGTGGGTCCATAATTTCTGAATAGTGTAGAAATGCTTAATATGACCTCAAAACCATCTGTTTATAAGCCCCAGATGCATTTAAAGTGCTGGAAAAAATATTATAAAAAAGTGTCCTCACCCAGTCTTGAACCCCCAACCCCACTTTCAGATAGTACTA
>NW_006766948.1:110581-114088 GCF_000275845.1 Dichomitus squalens LYAD-421 SS1 | reverse complement strand
AGCCATCGCCATGGATTTCGTAGGACCGTTCCCTCGCTCTGGAGGGTACGACTACGTATGGGTAGTCATCTGTCGACTCACCTCCATGGTCCATCTCATTGCCATCCGCACGACCGACACGGCGTCGGACTTGGCAGGGACATTTCTTCGGGAAGTAGTGCGATTGCACAGCCTCCCGCAAACTATCGTATCCGATAGGGACCCAAAGTTTACTTCGGTGTTCTGGCGTGAACTCCATCGACTGATGGGCACGCGACTTCTCATGTCGACCGCGTTCCATCCGCAGATGGACGGAGCATCAGAGCGAACAATTCGTTCGATTAACCAGGTACTACGGGCCATGGTCAGCCCGGACCAGCTCGACTGGATCGACAAGCTGCCGATCGCTGAGTTCGCATTGAACTCATCGACCAGTGCGACGACTGGATATGCCCCGTTCGAATTGAACTACGGCTACCTACCGCGAACCATGGCTGGCATCCGCTCGGATACCGAGTTCGAAGGAGTCCGAGCATTTGCGCAGAGGGCTCGTGCCAATCTATTGATTGCGCACGACACCATTCTCACTGCGCGCGTCACACAGACGCATTACGCGAACTTGCACCAAAAAGAGGAGCCGGACATTGCTGTCGGGTCATTAGTATTCCTGTCGACTCAAAACCTGTCGTTTCCGAAAGGGAGAGCGAGGAAGTTAATATCAAAATATATTGGTCCTTACACTGTAATAGCAGCTCATCCTGAGACGTCTACATATACACTAGAATTACCACAGGATATGAAAGATCGGAGGATCAATCCTACGTTCCATGTGTCGCTGTTACGACGATATGAGGCGAACGATGACGTTCTGTTCCCTCATCGCGACTCGAGTGCGTTCTACGATGTAGGGGCAAACAATGAGCAAGAGTGGTATGTTGACGAAATCGTCGACCACCAGTGGGTGGGTAATAAGTTAGAGTTGCGCGTCCGATGGACGCACAACGACTTAAGCTGGGAACCTTATGTGGAATGCAGTAAGTTAGCAGCGGTGGATGAGTACTTGGCGCTGAACGGCGTCAAGCACTGGCGCGCCCTGCCAAAGAAGTCGGCATGACGCGACGCGTCGATCACGTGATCGTGACACGGCGCGATACCGATCGGACGGAACGAGCGCTGATCCGATCCGATCTCGATCGTCCTTAGTTCATGGCCCGTCAAAAGATGGCATAAGGTCGCCGCCGTCGCCCGCCCCCAGCTCAACGTCGCCCTCGACACTACCACCACCATGGACGCTCAACAGCCCCAGCACCAGCACCTTGCCCCCATGACCATCGACCTTGACGGTCAGCAACAGCAACAACAACAGCAGCAACAGCTACCACAGGCCAACCCGCACTTCGCCATGCCAGCTCCAGTGGAGCACGGACCACCGATGGCCTCTGGCTTCACCGCGCATTCTCCGCCCATGCACGCGAGCCCTCACGCGTCGTCGTCGACGTACAGGCAGCATCAGGGCAACATCGCGCAGCCCTCTATGTTCCAGGGGAACACGAGCGCGACGATGGGCATGCCGATGGGCCTCGATCCGAGGTACCAGCTGACACCCTCGTACATGGGCTACGCGCCGCAAACGGCGCACGCGGGCCCCATCCAACCATTCGTTCCCCCAGCGCCGACCTCCATATCCATGCCCCCGGGGATGCCGCCACTGCTGATGTCGAGGCCGACGTCGCAGTGGATCGTCCTGAGCGACGACATGGCACCATTGGTGCACTGGGAAGGATGCCCGGTCTGTACGACCTGGGCGCACCACATCCAGGACGCCGCGAGGACGGACGCGTCCTTCGCGGAAGCCAATGGAACGGCGCGTGCCGCCCTTCAGGAGCGGCTCTACGACCACTTCCGCCGATGGCAGGGTTCGGAAGGGGGAGGGACGCCGGCCGAACTCCAACAGGAGATCGAGCGGCTGAAGAAGGAGAACGAGCTCCTCTGCTGCGAGTCAGAGGACCGGGGTCGTGAGATCGACAACCTGGAGGCCCAGGTGAATGAAGCCTGGGAAGCCAGTGAGCACCACGAGGATAGGGCGAGGCGACTGGAAGACGAGTTGCGTCGTCATTGACGCTCTCGATCCCTGTCCCCGGAACCTCGGCGTCGAGATCGCTCACCTCCACCACGGCCCGCACCACCTCGTCCTCCTCCGCACCAGCAATTTCCGAACCGGCCCTCCCCGCTCCCGTACGGGGACCGCTACTACGCCCCCCCGCGAGGCGAGCCGTCGCGCCCGGGGCCATCGGGCATGTCGCGATCCACGTCTCAAGCGGTTCCATCGAACCTGCTTGAGAACACGATGTCATCGTCGTCGCCCGCACCCCCCTTTCCGTCAAGCAACTTTCTGCAAGGCTCGTCCTCGAGCTCGCGACGCCTCGGCCCCGAGGCGGCGTTTGACTCCGATATGGAGGACGACAACGTCGACAGCGAGTCCGAGGGATACAACGTCAAGAAGGGCAAGCAGCGCGCGTTCAATAATGCGAACCGCGCCGTCCTGCGTCGGACCCGGGAGCGGCTGATCAGCCAAGTGACGGGGACCACGCCTCGACAACCGGCACCCCCGCCTCCTGCGCCGACGCTTCCTGCGCTGGGCCCGAGTGCCGGACTGGACCCTCCGCGCGTACCAGGAGGTGTGCGCCAGCCCCACATGTCTGTGTGGCCGGAGGCGACGCCGGTCCAGGCAGCTGATGCCTGGTCGGACTACGTCCCTCTGAACCATCACCAGTACTGGGAGTTGGTGCGGTCGGCCAGGGCTCAAGGAGGTGGCGCGTACAATCGTGTACGCGACCTCCTTCGCCAATATGACGCGAACGGAGCCCTAGGCGCGTTCAACTACCTCTACCAGCTCAAGATGAGCTGGTCGGACCCGCACCGGGCGGAGACACGATCGCAAGCCCGTCGCGCTCGCGACTTCGGGAGAGAAGCGGTTCATTCGAACCCCTCTCGCATCGAGAGGAACCCGGGCATGCGGAACCCGAGCCGGACGGACCCGCCAGAGAGGCGGTTGGAGTACTGGCACCAGTACCCCGACACCCTGCCGGTGTACCTCCCCATTCCCTCTCAGCTGGGAAGACCAACCCGGGATCACACCCGGGGCCACATCCTCCTGCGCGCTCTCATCCCCAAGCTCAAGGGCGCCCAGCAGTTGGCCGAGCGCGCGCGGTTCCTGGAGGTCACCGCCCAACTCTTTTCGATTCCCGGCCTCTATCGACGAATCGTCGACGAGGGCCACTACCTCGAAGGTACTGTCGCAGTGACTAGGCGCGTGGACTCGGGTCGACGTTCGGCGACGACCCCGTAGGCGAGCGGCAAGGAGCCGAAAGGGAAAAGAGAGAGGGAGAGGGATAAACGTGACAGAAAACTCGACGAGGGCAGAGCGGAGGTCGGCACGAAGGCACGAGACCTACGAAAGCTAGTCTTCACGCAGACAGCGACAGACTAGTCCCAATGACCAAGTTATACATTAGCAATCGAAGAGAG
>NW_006766948.1:93215-107120 GCF_000275845.1 Dichomitus squalens LYAD-421 SS1 | reverse complement strand
CCTGCATACCACCGAGAGGCGAGCGCGCAACAACCTGATGATGCAAGATACGTCTCTATTAGTGTGCATTGTTTTTTCAGATATTATGAGGGCGCATATACTCACCTAAAGCGCGGTTCCGATGGACGCCATCACCGTCTATCCGACAGTGGGCTGTCCGAATCTGTATCCAGCAGCCCTGCAATCGATCCTCAGCTCTTTGATGACGATAATGAACTAGAAACAGCCGCACTAGTTAACTCCATGCCCCCATGTTGAACTTGGACTTATCCGGTCCGGACTACACGAGGCTATGCGTCTCCTAGCACTTAGCTGTAGTCGCTTATGTAGTATGTTACCATATTTGGGACTCTCTGCTCGTGTACTATAGCTATGCTTCCGGACTCTTCTGGTACTGTCTAGGACAATCCGTACTACTCCAGAACGGTCTAGACAGGTCTATGCCTTACTCATCTCTTACTCATCCTATGGTGTGATATGTCGCAATTCTTTTGTCATTGTATTATTCATCGCACTATGGTACATGTGACTAACCACTCTTCGATTAGTCATGGACACTTCTCTGTAGTATATAAGGACTTCAGATTGCGTTCTCCCTCTTCAGTCTTTCCTTACTGACTGAAGAGTGAGTACTTCATTATATCTACCTCTCACTTGTAGTTACTTACTTAACCTTAGTAGTCTTGCTTCGACTCTAGGTACAGTTGGTTACTGCAATATAGTCTTTCCTTACTGACTGAAGATAGTCTTGCTTCGACTCTAGTCGGATCTAATCTTTGTCTTCACAGCCCCGAGTTTATCACCCCAGCCCTCGCACGCGGTCACCGAAACCCGCTCTATACGGCGCACGATGGCCTAACACATCGTCACCCTGGCCGGAATGTCGGCGCAGAGAACAACGATCTGGATGACACACCGTATGTGCCCGACCCATTTGCTGTCAAGGACGACTTGGATCCTCTTGCTCTGTTGAAAACCACACATGAAAACCTGGATCTCGTGCAGCGGCAGGCACGACGTGTTATTTTAGTGAGTTGACCCGCCTCTCGCAGAACAGTTCTGCGTACCTAGATCATATGATGATGGCTGAAAGCGGGCTGGTGACGCAGTCAGTGAACATCGTGCCAGGTTTGATATTGTAGCAACACTTGCCTGTGGTGGTGCAACACTGCTCAGTGAGGTGCAGTACAATGTGTTCGCGCTGCACGGCCGTTTTGTCAAAGGGACTCAAGAAATATGGCGACGGACGTGTACTTACGAATGCATTACCTTCCAGAACGTTGTGGGAAAACAATTTCAGCTGGTTACGGGTGTCAGCAAAGAAGACAAATGGCCCAAGTGGGGCGAAACCATGCCAGGGATGGCGGTGAATTTCGAGGCACGAGTAGATGAGTCGGTCAACCCCGATCTACTCGTCCGAGTTGCCAAGGTTTCTATGCAACAGTTGAAGGTGTGTAATTAGTATATTTATTGCACACTAGTTAGGCGAGAAGACTGACCTAGTATCGTGGATCACGGACCTGCTTGCAACGTTGACGCGGGACAACTGGTTCCGGCACTCACCAGAGCCACTCCGCCGTCTATGCAACATGGATGAATGCCCCTAACGTCAAATTGACGTATGCTCTTCTGCGCGAATGCGCCAAGACAAGCTTCCGGGGTTTCCGAGCAGTGTATAGCAGCGAAGTCGATCAAGAGAAAGCCATCCAGCGCAAAAAAAATGAGCGAGCGTCAAGGTGGCAAAATCGTCGCAATAAGGTACGTACCGTTGCTATGTCAACAATCTGTCGTATGAACTACTTGGATACATCTAGAAAAGCGACAACCTATTTAGCATGGCATCGAGGTACCTGGAAATACACGGTGTCGACCCAGGACACCTGGTTTCGGCCGACTTGATGTCTGATGAGGCAAGCGGACCTGAGGACGACGAGACCGACGACGCAGTTACAGAATGGCGACGTTGGATGGCCGAAAAGGCTGGAGTAACGGGGAAGTCAGACGCCTAGCTGGCCAAAATGAGCTTTTTTGAAGTGATTAGACCAAATTGGCGATCAGAAGAGGTTTGCCGCACAGTTGATTTGTGGAGAATCTGAACTCACAATTGCGTTGTAGTTGTCCACGATATACAGGGAATTGTCGGAGATCCATAACAGCACCTTGTGTCAGAAGTCGCTCCGGATGATGGTCGAACGTGTGCGCGACATGGGCCGATCTAGTGACAAGATTCCCGGTTATGCGCCATACAACTTTGGCGTTAATATGGAATGATATGAGAGGGTGAAACTGACTGACAGCAGGTATCTAGGTGACTGGTTGAAGCATCCCGATCCTGTTGGATTCGGAGAGAACGTGACACCGACGGATGATGGTACCGGTGACCCCTTGGTGACAGGAACGGTAGAGGATTAACTTGAACTTCTTGTGGGCTGCAAATCGCGTGCATGTAACATCTCAATAATTGTTGATGAAGCTCTATCATAACGAGCTAGTGAAAACCAGAAAGGAATGATTCACGATTACATCTACGGTTCGCTGAAGCCCCAGACCGTCGGTATCTGGAAGTGCAACTCTTGCATGATCATCGCTGGCGACACGTTCACTGTCTTGTAGGAGCATAGTTATCATTAGAACATGTACGCAAGATCGGGATATGCTGGTGCAGTAGAACGTACCCTGATTTACGATAGCCCGCCCTCACCAGCCCGAAGATCTGCTAGCGACTCTATCGAGATAGCGTCCTGAGGGAAGTCAGCGCATCAAGTCCTGAGGACAACCAAGAAGATGATATGACGTACACCTCCAAGCGTCGTAGTATGCCAAAGACGCGGTAACTTGAGGTCGTAAACACCGCGGGCCAGCTGGCATCAGATTGCAGTCACAGGAATCAATGGAGGAAGTCCTGAAGAACTGCCAGATGGCATATGCTCGAGATACTTCCAACACCTGACATTGAGCTCCGGGCTCATTGTATTTCAGAAAAAAAATCAGTGCTCTGTTATGCCCCAAATAGAGAAGATGGCTTACTATTCACACCACGGATTGTTCGCCACTTGGTTGATGTCTTCGGGAATAAGCCACTTAACCTCTGCAAAAATCGTGGGCAATGAATAGCCCGGTTGATGATGAAGTAGCAGCCGCACTACGTCGCCTGCGATGTAAGGGTGTCTTGAAGCGAGACCTTGACAATGCCTGAGGATGTCTTCGGAGTGATGCGCCGGCCATCCAGAACAATGTAGCTCAGGGTGTGGGCTGTGGGATCAAGAAATGTCGCGCCACTGGGCGCATGAGGATCATATGCGTGAAACATTCTTTGGCTTGGCGCGCGGGGTTCATTTTGCGCATACCACCTGAGGACCTCGTCGCACAGTGCGACGTCGGTTTGCACGGATCGTGCAGAGCGCACCCCAAGGCCGATCGGTGTCGCCAAAAAAGCTGCAAGGAGTATTTATGAGTCTCAAGTAGTGGGTAACAAAAAAGAACGTGCTGTCATCCTGTACAGCCGGATCACGACCATGGGTGGCTCCTATCGCTTCCACAGTCCCGCGAGCCTCGCGCGACTCATGAAGAAAACGTTGCGCTATTGAGCGCGACACGTCAACTTCATTTGTACCGTCTGGTGGGAGCGTGGATGCATGTTCGACCTGGGCAACAAAGACTTCACATCAGTAGGACGTCCGAGATACAGAATAAGCAAATAGTACAATAGCCCGGACTTGCATGTGTCGATCAAACTCGCGCATCATCGTGACCTCTTGTTGGCCTCTGTGCCGGTTATTCTGGTTAGTGCTCTTCAGCGTCTTGTTGAGGTGTTCCGCAAGGAAGGCCCAGATTTCATAGACAGTCCCAAACTCTTCGAGCTGCGAGGGGATGTGTGTCGCAAAATGATGGTTCGGCACCATGGCATCGAGCCCATAAATCTGGCAAGGCAAGAAGCGGTCAAGTCGCATGGGAGTTTATGATGCCCATTTGAATGCGCGACGAAAAATGCCGAAGGAGGGGACGTGTCAACGTGTTGTAAAGGCCCTGAGGAAGGTAAAATCAATACGTACACGCTTGAATTCTTGCAGATATGAGAAGAGCAGTCCTGCGCCACGGAGACGTTGCTCTGCAGACGTCGAGCTACCCAAAAGAAGCTTCAGCCCCCCGCCAAGAGACAACATGAGTGGCACCTCAGCCTCCTGCATGCGCGGGGTGGGTTTGAGCGGTGCCTTCAGGGCCTTTGCCACCAGCTCTTTGATCCTTTTGTCCAGTTTGGTGTGCTGTCTTGCATCGACATCAGGGGATGCGGCCTGAGTGCGAAGGGCTTGGATTTCGGATTCATGCTTCTGGGCGGTGTCGTTGTGCTTGCGCAGCGCTGCTTCGTATTTCTTGTACGCGCCTTCATGGTCCTTGAGAGCCTCTGGGAGATACTTGATCCATATCAACGGAAGCTACACATCAGAATGATCAGCAATATGAAAAATGCCACAACAGCAAGCGAGAACTCCACTGCGTTCGAGAGAGTCCGATGAGACCCAGGGTGTCCACAAGATAAGCGCAACTTACGATGATCATACCTGGGCAAATGATCATCAACTTGTATTCGTCTGCCATGAGGGAACCGCCTGCAGGCTCCCCGACGCGCAGAGGAAGGCGGCCAACCCACTCAGGAGCCTCAAACTGGAAAAGCAAACATTCACTGAAGGCAACATTGAAAATCACGAATCCGCTTACCGTGTCGAGGAATCTGTGCAGCACAGACAGTTCTTGCTTTGTGCCCGCCTTCGCATCAGCACGCAAAGCACCACCCTTAATCCAGTGCGTATACCACTGATGTTTCACCACGCCTACGTGCCATTTGGTCAGCAAGCATGTGTTCAATGAACAGACAAAACTTCACTCACCGAGAAGCAGGTTGTGCATCGGATCAATTACCGTCATAGCGACACAGTCGTAGTAAGGAAGTCGCATTAGCTCGGACCACCGCAACCCATAAGACTTGAAATAATCATCATGTTCCTTCTTGTCCTCAAGCGCCTGCCATGCTCGGGCCCGAGCGACGTGAACTTCTGCGCTTCTCAGCGGACATCCTAATAAGACATCAATTAGCTGTGGTCCATGCACTTCTTTTCGGTGATAAAGATAGTTGAAGCAGACTGGGGAAGAACCAAGAGCATGGATAATAAGATGCAGGTGGAAGTTGAAAGCGCTCGGAAGGCAGCTTGTCCGCCAGGCACGAGAACGACACCGTAATGTTCAAAACACTCTTACCGCCCTTCAGACATTTATCTGAATACATATTCTTGGTGTCAATTGTTCCCTGAGTGCAAGGCGCTTTAAGGTGGCTTTTGTCCGCGAAGCCGGCTGCCTTGCACATGGCGGGATGATCAGCACACGTGCAGACCAGGGCCACCCTCATACGTCGGCCTGTAAAATGCATTGAGTGGGGAGCATCTCAAAACAAATTCACGACTTGATGTACCATCCTTGCGCGACTCTGTCGGCGCGAATATCCCTAGGTAGAACAGCACGAGAAGGTCATCTACGACCAACTTGAGCCAATGCTGTACCTCCTCGGCGTCAGGCTCCTTTGGACCATCAGTCATCGCGCTCAGGATGAGGTTCTCTATGTGATACCTATGTCCACTGTTAGAGTGTATCAAGAGTGATGTCCTCAACTGTGCACGCACCGTAACACCGGTGGCAGATTAGGAATTGAGAACGATATAGCACCCGATGAGTACGACGCACTGAAGGCACTCGAAGAAGCCGAAAACCTGTGGCCGACGTGAGCACAATTGTACCGTGACGATGACCATGCTGAGCATTCGCGATCTCGATTGCGCTGGCAAAGGACTCACCAATCTACGTGAAGAATGACTCCTATCCGGAGCTCGTCTCCTCCTTGGGGCCCGAAGAATGGCTGACCATCGGCCCCCCGGAGAGATTGTCACCGACGACCGTGCTGGATGGAGGAGTACACACCAGGAGGTGGTGGAGGTCTGTAGCGCCACACGTCTAGTTCCCTCTCGATGCCCGGCTGGCGCAATAAGTGCACGAGGGCGGAAGAAAGGAGTCGAAAAGGCGTGACAGCCTTGTGGATGGGTGTAGGAGGAGGACGTCCGAGGAGTCACAATAAGACATTCCGGGGACCTTGGCTGAACAAGGGGATTTCGCATTCAGGGCACTTCATGTGGCGGTTGACGAGTTCCGGCTTGAAAAGGCGTCGACATTGGGGGCATTCAATGAGCACGTGGAAATGGTCAGTAAGATCAAGCCTCTTGAGGGCGGTCGTAAGCGCCGTGGGCATGGGATCGGCAGCATTGATGAGCTTAAGAGCCAGGAATATGACGCGAAGTGTGGAGAGGGTGAGATTGCAAGCATGGAATGTGACGTGATGGTGAGTGTGTAGGAAGACGACGAGCAGGAGGACGGAGCGGATGTACCACAGATCGTGGGCTGAAGCGTAGACGTCGGAAGCAGGCCGAGGAGGCGGAAAATCAGGGAGATCACAAGCTCGTGCAAACATCGGGTGCAGAGGCTCAGAGAGACCGGGACAAGGCCCAAGGTTGTTCCCAGTAGACATCGCTGGCGTCGCGACTTGAGCGGTGTCGCCGGCAGGGTTGGTCGCCGGTGAGAGGTTTGACGCATCTCTATCAGCGCTGATGGAGATGGACCCGTCGTCCTCTTCCTCTGGCTCGACATTGACCTGTTGTGGACAAAAATCTTCCGCAAGGAGCTGTAGAGCATCCAGGTCGTCTGGGTCGTCATAGAGACCAAGTGAGCGTGCAGGCTGAGTATTGGAGCCGTGGTACTGGGGGCGCTCATCGAATGTCTGTGCCGTTGGGCTACCGCTGACGTCGCGAAAATGCGCGTCTTCTCTGTGGAAACCACTGTCCGCGCTGGGCGGATTGATGTTCTATAGGAATAACATCCAAGAAAAGATCTTAAAGACGCATATATATACTAACCGTTGCAAAGTCTCGCCAGTCCTCATCATGAACCCGGCCGACCGCATCACCACTCGGGTAGTCGACAATATCAACTTCCCCAAGTTCATCGAAAGGCGATGGATCCAGGGCTTCATGCCTGAGAGGTGTGTTGAGGGGTGACGGGGTCCGTGCGCGCTTCATGGGTATGCTGGCCTGTGTGCCAGAAACAGTCCCTGATCGCGCGGGGGGGGCACCGCGGCCACCTCGTAATGTTGTAGCACCCCGACCGCCTCGTGGCATTGCACCGCAGCCGTGAGATACTGTCACGGTTGCTCGACTCCGTCCGCGCTGATATGTGTGAGACCCCATCATCCGCGCCACCCTCTCGTGGTTCAAAGCTGTAGTAGTTGAGATCCATTGCCCCATGGGGTCGAGCTGTTTGCATGGCGGACAAGTGCAGAAGCGGTGGCGGCTACCACTAGTTGTTGCCATAGCCTATTACGAGGGGAGGGAGGAAGAAGTAATCTGTGCGTACGGCGACAAAAAATTTCCCATCCGTAAGTACTAGATATCCGAAAGGCTCCCCCAAACCAAAGGTGCAAGCTGACCGTCAATAGCAGCTTGTATCAATCGAGCCATTCGAGAATGCTGCAAGAGAGCGACGATGCTACTGGATTGAATTCAAACCATATGTGAGTAGACTAACGACTTGGAAGTGTTTGGAACTCGCGACACCTTGGAGTGGCCGAATTGCTAGTGTACTGTCAGGTATGGATTGGATGCTTTGATCTATTCACAGATACTTTTAGGCTGCCACTAGGCCTCAAAGTTCAAGCTCGGATAGTTGTTAGTACAATGACCATGTAAGGCTATTGACATACTCTTTAAGGCGCGACGACGCGACGCGTTTGCCACGTGCACTACGCATACAGTTGCTATCCATTTAAAGTCATTTGTATGTATTTCCGTTCACACACATATTACAGCGCCTTATCTGCTTATTGTCCTACAACTAGCTGCTACTCGCTGATACTCCCTAACGTACACACGCTTGAACCAGAAAGTCCTTAAACGCGGTGATTACGGTGATGCATACCTGCGCCGACCGCCATACCTGGATCGTCATGTTGATGGATGGGCGATCTGTCATCACATGGCTGTATGGCGGAGTGGTCAGTAGTACCACGTTCCAGCGTCTGAACACAGCGCTACGTTCGAATGCGTAACGTTCCCTTTTTTTCGTCACGATAACCTTTGTTGTTACTCGTTTCGTTTTGGCTCGCAAACAGGATGGCTAGCTGGAGGTAATTGTTCTACAAGTAGTAAACAGGGAAAAAATGCGAACAGCAAGCAGGGACGGGCAGGGATGGGCAGAATCTGAATAGGCAGGCACAGAACATGCATGTTTTTCACGCCTAATAGGCGGGCAAACACGCATGTTCTGTTGTAGAATCTACTACCCGCCACGGGTACGGGTATACACCCGTCTGGGAGTGAAACCCGTACGCGTGGGCGGATATCCATGTACCCAATGTTGCGTACAGGTTGAACTGGTTACTGAGTAGGTACCGATCTCGGGTAGGGTCCACAGCACAAACGCGACAACATGTCCCTTCCTCAAGGTGACCTCCGTCCGCACGCCCAGATGAGCTCAGCGATGCACTGCAGGTCAGACTTGAGATTCATCTCCTCAGAGAGTCAGACACGGCTATGTGGTGCGTGGCATTTGGATATTCTGCGGATTCAGCAGTGGGGACTCAGGTGTCGATGTCGAGGGAGATCGTGTGTAGGGAGCGGGCACTGTTGACGGCGGGGGGCATGATGTGATGGATAAGGCATGCAAAGGGCGGGCGTGGTACACTAGTCGTGATGATTGCTTTCAGCTCTACATTATCTTCGATAGATACATACCCGTACCTGAGTAACACGGGCATACACCCGTCCGGGTACAGGTACTACCAAAAGTGCCACAGCCCGTCTCCATTCCTAGTGATTTTCTGGCTGTCGTTCGGTTGAGAAGCATATACTGTCTGAATTTGGCATAGACGTGGACGGAGGACAACAGACTGCGTGTGGTGATGTCTCAAGTTGAAGATCGCCATAATATCAGCACATGGATGCGTGAAATTCGCGTCGAAAGCGACATTGGGCGTTTGTATTGCCATTCGTGGATGTGATGGCGGGTTCGGGTTCCCACGACCGTCAATGGACGCTCTACGACTTTGGTCTTTGGGACACGCAACCGATGAATGCGCTGGATGGCAAACTCTCAACCAGATGGTGAGTCAATGTCCAACATGCCTGTCGTATGTAGCTGGTATGGACCCAATGTTTTACAGGTCAAAAGGTGTACACAAGTACAACGAAGCTGGCGGACAGTCAGAAGCCGGTGACATGCTTTGACAGGTGACGAAACGCCGCCGCCTTCGAATGGAAACTGAATCATCGGGCTGCCTCTGTGAAGTGCCAGATGCCCAACCTGGAAGTCGTGATATAAATGGATTCCTGTGCTACTTGTGAGCCCCAACTTTTATCTAGCTCCTCCCACGATGTTCAGGTCGCTCAATGCTGCCGCTCCTGCTGGTTAGTCGCTGCTGTCCACAATCCTGTCTCATATCCACGCGTACTGACCTGTCGGTGATAGCACCCGCTGCGACCCCGGAAGACGCCACAAAGCAAGCGTTGCTCTCCGTTGTCCAAGTCTGGCTTGACCGTCTTCAGGCTATGGCAGTTATCGTAAGTACGACCTCTTCTCCTGGACGCGTACTACAGTATGTTTATGCATGGCACATACCGCATGTCACGGATCATAGACGGCGTTTTTTGTCTCCATAGACAGCATGGTATACTCCTTTCCCTCACGCCCGCCGGACTTCAATGCTTGGTCCTCAATAGACTTGCTCGTCTCAGCGAGCTTGGGAGGGGCGATCATCCTCCATGTATGCGCGTGTAAGTACCAGCGCCTTGCGAGACGTTCAGTTGGGTCGGGAGCCGAACAGTATGCAAGCTCAATGAGGTATTTTCACAACGGGAATCCACCGAGAGCGTCGCCCAGCAGGGCACATAGAAGATCTCGATATGCCTCCAACGTTGTTGGTGAAGGATCGAGCTTGCATCTTCGTCGGCTTTGTGATCGGCCTGAATGGGGTTTCATTCTTCGGTGAGGGACTATCGTTACAGCATCTTGCATGTCGAATGGCCCTTTCGAAGCATCATACCCAGTTCGTGTACAAGCCAAACCATATGTGACCCGAATCAGGTGGTCTGACGCTGTGGGACTCCGACCCCACCGAGTGTGTTGCCTAGCAGGGTCCAACCAGGGGAGACCAAGGTGTCTCTCAGGCTCTCAGTGTCCTAGTGTCTCGCGTCTTGAATGGCGGATTCAACTTGCATCTTGATCGGCTCTCTAACGCACAAACCACTATGTCAAAAGCGTGGTAGTCTCTGGAATCAAAGCGTCTGACGAACCTTCCCTTCACACAGCGATCCTCGCCTACATTGCATCCTTTGTCCTCATCCGCTATCGCCTCTCGGATGCCGAGAAACAGGAACAATCCACCGAGCGTCCGTGCACCGCCTCTGATGGGCAACAGAAGACCCACCAAATGCATGCTCAGTCCCTTTCCACCGCCCCAACCCTGGCCCCTCTCCCTGCCACCGAATGGAACGCATACATCGACCTCCGCTCCCTGGTCTCAGTACATAAGGTCCCCTTCCGGCAGTATCTCCTCTGCGGCATGGTCCCACGCAAGAAACGGGTGAAGAATGAGATGGAGGCACTAGCCACCCCTGACGACCCGGTGGTGAGACTGCGGTCCATGGTGACTGTGCTGATACGGTGCCACACTGCGATCGCGGTGATGACGCAGCTGGGGTTCATACTCGCTCTCCTGGGCATTTTGGCGTACTTTTGGACGGGACTTCCGCGGATGCTGGGTATCTGGGCGACGGTGCTGCTCGGAGGGTGCTTGTTCGGGATGGGTGCTGTGATCGTGTAAGCCAACTGAAAATGGCCAAGCTTCAAAGCTTCATGTGTGGTCAAGAGCGTTGGATAGAAAGAAACGTGATGCTTATTCGCGGGCGCTACATATCTGACTCGGTACGACCTTCGCGTAAAGATGCGCGCCTATTCCGTCCCACATGTTTAGACAGTTGAGGTGTCGAAAGGCGTTTCATTGCCGAATTCGATAAATATTGTCGAATCTTGCGGAAGTGCTCCGCAAACGACATCTCCTGGAGATGTACGCCCGCGTCATGATGTCGATCTTATCCCAGGCCACTGGGATTGCGATATCAAGCAAAGTGCCGCCAATGCTCTCTGTTGCTGGTGTGAAGCTGTTCTGAAACGGGAGAGCAGAGCGTACGTATAGGGATACTGCGTGGTCGATCATTCTGCAGACTAGCTGGGCATGGAGGGTGACCGGTGCCGGTGAGCCTGAGCCCATATGTGGTCTGATCGTAGGCAGCTCCTTTCTGTGGTCTGCCCCTCTCTGAGATTGTGTACGGTGCTTCTCAATAGCTGCGATTGAAGGTGGACATCCGGATGACATGCCTGTGAATGTATCGGATCTTGGTTTGGATGCGGAGACCTCATTTCTACCTGCTCCGCCGGCAGTGAAAAGCGGTTTGTAGTGTGTCGTGTCGTGAACTTTGACCTGGAGTTAGAGAGTCCTAGAGGGAATTACAGGGGATGCTATTGCAGCAGAAGACCGAAGGACAGGACATGCCAATCGCCGCAACTACAAACCTGGTGGGCAGGCAGTAATATGCGAGTCAGGGACCAGGGTCGACTAGAAATGGACACCCTAGTTTGATACCGGGAACGTCTAGCTATTGGACGCCGTACAGTGATGCGGTGGTAGCGCAGAAATGGTCATAAGTGGCGGCAGGCGGCGGTCCGCGTCGTGAGGGTCCGAATGGTCAATGTACTCGTGGATCTTCAGCGATCTTAATACCGCACTCGAGTTGGCTACATCTAAGCAGCAACACCTCAGAATGTAAATGTCGATATGGGCCAAGTGAGGGCGTGCTCGCATAAGTACTCACCTAGTCTCCTTCAGTTGAGGTCTTCGACTAGAGCACTTTGTCCTCTTGCAGCGTGCGCACTCTAGGTCGGAACCTTGGCACCCAAGATACTGCCACGCTTCGCGATAGTCGGCGAATGCAGAGAGATCTACCGATGTCTTGATATGTATTGGCCCTTTGTGACACCTTGGAGACGCTGTGATTCGGGGCCACTAGAGTTGAGAAGTGAGATGTATCAGCAAGCTAGACTCAGGGTAAGACTAAAACGAGGTCTGCAGACCCCAGGGTTAATTGCCCTTGCAGGTCTGCAGACCTCCCTTGCCCGTCTCAGACCTCCCTCTCCCCTGACATAGGTGATTCGGTTAGAGTTTCGGTTAGGGTTTGGGTTCGGGTTGGGAGCCACCCACATCTTCACCCCGAGAGGGGAGGCCGTCTGTATTTATCGCGCGAACGAGGCTTTAGAGTGCCCGCCTGAGTGCTCCCGGCTCGGGGGACCAGCGAGGGAGGGGAGGGAGCACGAATGGCGGGTCCTCTTCGCGCAAACCCTAACCTAGACGCTCAATATGCGCCCTCATGCTATTCTAGGCAATTTGATCATCAACACTAGAGTGCGCGCTGATGCGCCCATAGCAACAAGCGCCGTCGGCCTTTCCTCCCCTCCTCACCTGCGCCCGCTCTCCTAGTCTCGTGACCAGACGTTCGGAGCTTTGAGCGGAAATGAAAAAACCGGGACTTTCCGCGCTCCTGAACGTCTGGTGGATCCACCCCCGTGACTCCCCGCTCGGTGACCTGTGTGACTTTCCTGCCTCTCTCCCGACGTGTCCGAGCTGTCTTGTCGCGCGCGCCTGCCTGCTTATCTTGCGACGTCTTTGAACTGCGCCGAGCCTACCGTCTGCTCGACGTCGATACTCCCGTAACTGGTACATCTCTCTGACTCTTGCGAGCAGTTGCTATACATCCCCCATACTCAATTCGTCTGTTATGCTCTGTCTCTCGTATGGGCAGACAGAGGAACTCTTCTAGTGCGCGCCTATGGACCCTCGCGGACCCGAGGCAGAACCCGATGAGCTCCACAACGGATGGGGAGCTCTTTTCAAAGACGACGAGGAGGACGAAGACTACGCTCCGTCCGAGTGCAGCAGCGACCGGCTTTCCGATGCGTCCGACTGGGATCCGATCGAAGCTGCCCCCGAGACTCACATCCCACCGATATACCGCCACAACACCCGGGTCATGCGCGAGCGCCTCGCATTCTCGATTTCCCGCACGCGCACCAGCATTGTCGACCGCGTTAAGTCAATTTTGGCTTTTATGGACTCCGTAGATATGTATCTCCCCATGCATCTCAGACCCTAAGGTCCAGTACGAGCAGAGCGCTCTTATGGGCAGCGAGGAGCTTCCCCGCATTCTCGAGCGCTGGTACAAGGTCCCTCGCGCATCCTCCTCACGACACCATCATGTATGGCCCCAGGGCGCTAGGAAGGCTCTTGAGGAGTTTGCCCTGGAGTGCGTGGAGGAGATTGTTGACTGAGAGCTCGAGCCATTGTGCACAGTACAGGAGGTATGTGTTGAACTTGGATTTATCCGGTCCGGACTACACGAGGCTATGCGTCTCCTAGCGCTTAGCTGTAGTCACTTATGTAGTATGTTACCATATTTGGGACTCTCTGCTCGTGTACTATAGCTATGCTTCCGGACTCTTCTGGTACTGTCTAGGACAATCCGTACTACTCCAGAACGGTCTAGACAGGTCTATGCCTTACTCATCTCTTACTCATCCTATGGTGCGATATGTCGCAATTCTTTCGTCGTTGTAGTATTCATCACACTATGGTACATGTGACTAACCACTCTTCGATTAGTCATGGACACTTCTCTGTAGTATATAAGGACTTCAGATTTCGTCCTCCCTCTTCAGTCTTTCCTTACTGACTGAAGAGTGAGTACTTCGTTACATCTACCTCTT
>NW_006766948.1:91960-93195 GCF_000275845.1 Dichomitus squalens LYAD-421 SS1 | reverse complement strand
CTCTTACTCATCCTATGGTGCGATATGTCGCAATTCTTTCGTCGTTGTAGTATTCATCACACTATGGTACATGTGACTAACCACTCTTCGATTAGTCATGGACACTTCTCTGTAGTATATAAGGACTTCAGATTTCGTCCTCCCTCTTCAGTCTTTCCTTACTGACTGAAGAGTGAGTACTTCGTTACATCTACCTCTAACTTGTAGTTACTTACTTAACCTTTGTAGTCTTGCTTCGACTCTAGGTACAGTTCGTTGCTGCAATATAGTCTTTCCTTACTGACTGAAGATCTTGCTTCGACTCTAGTCGGATCTAATCTTTATCTTCACAGCCCCGAGTTTATCAGTATGCAAGCTTGTAACTAGGACAGCGTGCAGCCGCATCGCGCACTGAGGGCGCCCTCCGACTTTGTCGGATTACTTTAACGGGGCGTCGGTATGTCACACAGGTCACCGAGCGGGGAGTCACGGGGGTGGATCCACCAGACGTTCAGGAGCGCGGAAAGTCCCGGTTTTTTCATTTCCGCTCAAAGCTCCGAACGTCTGGTCACGAGACTACCGCTCTCCTTCTTCTGTGCGCACTTCTCCCGGTTTGCAACCTATATGGTGGCTCGCTTTGTAACAGAGGCCAGCGGTGCTCAAGTCCTAAGGACGGCTTGCACCCTAAGAAACACCAGATTTCTCGTTTGATTCACCCATCAAAATATGATGCGCTCGTAGGGCGCCCCATCACTTTCCCCCTCCTGTAGCCAATTATTAGCCCTCGTTGCATGTGAGGGAGGTCTGCAGACCTGCAAGTGTGGTTATCCCTCATTTCTGCAGACCTCGTTGTAGGCTACTCACCCAGGGAAGCCGCAAAAAACCACGAAAGAGGAGACTGTTGAACCCGGGGGGCGAAGGCCTCTCCCACGGGTGGCAACGACAGCGGATAGCCTGCAACTCACCTAGAAGGGTTGTTGGTTGTAAGAGGCTTGTTAGAGCGATGAGAGGAGATGTTCGAGTGAACTGAACTGTAGATTGGGGGTACAGAGGTCCCCTATATATACTACTGTACATCTGTGGCTACGTAGTACTATACAGTACATTCCCAGGATGCACAGTCGCACAGAGAAGCAGTGCGTACACAGCGAAGCTGTGTGTGTACCACATGAGTAGTACAGCCTCGGTTATTGCAGTAACCGGCTGTGCCGTTCCATATCTTGTGACGGCTGTGTTAGGCAAGCTGTGTAAACCAG
>NW_006766948.1:62911-86210 GCF_000275845.1 Dichomitus squalens LYAD-421 SS1 | reverse complement strand
TTACAGATCGCAGCACACGATGAGCAGCGCAGATTCTGCAGCGTCGAGCAGGGCTCATAACCTGTTGAACCCGGGGGCGAAGGCCTCTCCCACGGGTGGCAACGACAGCGGATAGCCTGCAACTCACCTAGAAGGGTTGTTGGTTGTAAGAGGCTTGTTAGAGCGATGAGAGGAGATGTTCGAGTGAACTGAACTGTAGATTGGGGGTACAGAGGTCCCCTATATATACTACTGTACATCTGTGGCTACGTAGTACTATACAGTACATTCCCAGGATGCACAGTCGCACAGAGAAGCAGTGCGTACACAGCGAAGCTGTGTGTGTACCACATGAGTAGTACAGCCTCGGTTATTGCAGTAACCGGCTGTGCCGTTCCATATCTTGTGACGGCTGTGTTAGGCAAGCTGTGTAAACCAGCGCCTGTTCAACAGAGACTGTATCAGCTAGCACACACAGGGATTTAGCATTTGTCGGAGCTGATAGTGAGCAAGCTCGAATTCTGTTGAAACGATACCACGACGAAGTTGGAGGCCATCCGAGTACCGGATCAAGTTACATAACGAAGGTACGTTCAAGTTCAGAGCGATATCCACCGTCTGTCTCCCTCCACAACGCATTGATTAGTACCCTCTGGTGCCCCGGGTGGCCGTCACTTCGACCGCTGAACGCATTCAATTCACTTTTGTGAATCCTAGCTCGGGAGTGCAACGTGCGGGGCGCAGTGCTAGGCTCAAGCTGCGTCAACGTATCTCGCGTCCTTCCACCTCAACAGGGCATCGACAGCGCTGTTCGGCGAGTGACATGGTGCACTCCTCCCCAAGTTTTCTGAGGGATGAACGTGAGGTGATATCAAGGTTAGGAGTTCGCAACTTGTGATCCGGGAGCGAGTATCATGCAGGTGGGTTCATGGATTCCCGGTACGTTGCCTGCGACGCAGCCAATTTTGCTTGAATATGATGTCTTTCCTCGCATGCGAGCTGACAGTTGAGATTACAGTCTTTCACATTGACGACAAGTAGCACACAACATCTGAAGTATCCTAAGGAGCACATCCGGCCTATGTCGAGGTTAACATTGGCTCTGCTACATTTCCTTGAGCACATGTCGCGGTCATTGCCGTGTCATCGTGAGCACCTCATTTGTCTTCCTGAAGCCATGTCCTCATCTCCTTGAACAGTCGTCGGTCCCACACGTCCGCGCCCTCAAACAACCTCATCCTCCACGGCGTACTAGTCGCGTGCTTGAACTCCGGCGTCTCGTAACTTTCCGGCGACTCCCACTCATGCACCGCCAGATACTTCGGCGGCCTGCCCTTTTTCAGCACTTCTGCTCCCGTCCCGCTCGCTGGCCCCACATCCCTCAGCACGTACCGCCGCGACCGGCGCCATCCCGGCACCTTCGCCAAGAGCGGAATGTGCTCCTCGCGGTACCATCGGTTCAGATCGTCCTCCAGCTCAGGCTTGACGCTTGCCTGCAGCGTGATGAAGTATGGCCCAGGCTTTTGCTCTTCGTACCCCGCGACGGCGGGGACAATGTCCGGCTCGAAGAGGTCATACGTGCGACGATCGAGGAGCTGCGTGCGGCTTATCACGTCCTTCTCTCGCTCGCTGCGCGTGGTGACGAGGGTGTTGTAGGGCGGCGTGTCCAAGACTTGGCAGGAGTCGAGATCGTACGTCGCGAGGTATCGGGGCTGCTCGCCGTCTACGGCGATCCAACGGGTGGTTCGGCGGAAGGTGGGGATGGCCATGCGGAGGGGTACGTGCTCATTGTCGTACCAGTCGTTGAACTCGTCGTCCGTCAGGTTGGGTCCAGGCTCGGAAAATACGAAGAGGAGCCCTGGCGGAGACATAGCTGATGTGGACTTTGAGGAGTTCGAGTGTCGAGGTGGGTGCGCGACTGCCTATCGTACATTTATAGTGCTGGAGGCGGGTGGGGTTCGGTGCTTAACCCTCTGTTCTATAACTGGATCGAGCATTGGTCATAAGCCTCTCACGATGTTTACGCTTTTGCGCGAACCTGGCAGAGCATGACCGCCCTCATATTCTATGCGGGGGGCTAGCATCCGGGCCGTCCATTGCGGCGGGATTCTATAGGAGATCGGCTATCCGTACTCGACTCCCACGCGAGTTTGAGTTCCAGGAATATACCGCCACGAAAGCCCCGCCTGAGATCGCTCTTTGTGAAAGCGACGAAAACTATGTGGGCAAGGATAACTTTCTTGTCCCCGAATTGTAGCGCGCGCTGGCAAGGGGATGACTTTGTCCCCACAAATGACCTGTTAAGGGATTCCGAGCGATACCTGTCGTATACAAGACTCTGTTTGTTTCCTTTCTGTGACTACAACAGGTCCGTGCAGCCTAGATACTGATCACACCTTAGGCAAGCGCTGCCGTACAGTCGTAGAAACCTTCCGCTAAGCGCCACTTGGTTCCAGGTGGCCATATCGTCCAGTGTTTCTTGTCAGACCTCGCAAGAGATTCCTCTCCTCTCCGCAACATCAATAGGATCCTGATCGCCGCGAGCATCCGTCCGCTGATGAGATCGGCGAGATCATCTGGCACGGCATCCAACGACCGGTAGCTCTGCGCGGGATCCTATGGCTACTTACGTCGAAGCAGCCAATTATCTATACTAGCGTGGCTCGACCTTCGGGTAACTAACAACCACTGCCATCGATACTTCAGCTCGCATAGTGAGCCTTATGAGAATGCATAATGAAGTGAGTAGTGACCCGAGTACCCGGCTACATGACGTTTCCTGACCATTTTTCTCAGCGCAGCCGATGGAGATCGGTGCTCCGTTGTGCCAGTCTCTGTGCACCCGGCTCTCACTTGCAGGACAGGCGCGGAAAGATACCTTTGTGATCCCCTTGTGCTGTCTGTGTCATGAGCTGGTATGCTTGAGGTGCTGACTCTGTGATAGCGTTTGGAGAAAGGCGAGAGAAGAACTGCCACAGACATCACAAAAACGGGCCATGAAGACACAGTCATCTCCGACTACTCGGACAGCGAAGGCTCGACTTTCCAGGTATGGCGCATGCTCCAGGCCAAGTGTCTCTTGTCTGATGCCGGATTTGATCTACTAGCGAAGCCCCTCCAGCTGCCCAAACGCAGGCGCGCCGCAGCCACCCAACCACGGCTACGCATACCTGCAGGCCATCCACGAGCAGATCCGCACTAAGAAAGTATCCCATCACGAGTGGTGACTATCTCGAGACTATCTTCACGCAACGTGAGGCGCTGTTCGCGTTCCCCAGGCTCCAGGGCCATTGAAGCTGTGCGGCGGGTTTCACGGAGCTGGCGCGGGACTTGGAGCTGCGGGACGGCTGGGGACAGGACCAGAGCGCCAGTTGGGGATGGCGTCTGGATTGGGATGGTATTATGTTGGTCGATTTACCTTGCTCTTGCCTCTTACCGTGACTACCTGACGTACCAGGATTAGTATTCTCCATGGAGCGAGACCTACTTCCAAGCAACTTAAAGCGATGGCTTCATCTCCATTAGCCAAGGTCTAACTGTCCTCACTCGCTCCCTTCTTGTCGCCTCCACCCTTGGCGGAGACATACTGGGAAAGCATAAGCTTACACCACAAACATCGACAGCCAGTGGCGCCTTCGAACACCAAGGTCCGCTAATGACACGCCCGAGGGCATACTACTACAACATGAGCATCGGAGCCGGAAAGCAGGGGGGCTGGGAAGTCGTGGACCATACACAAACACGGTACTGTGTCCGGCGGTTTTACGGGGCGTCCACGATATTGTTCTGGGTCACTCTGATTTTCAGCACTATTGCGGGCATCGACTACCCAGTCGAATCGGGGGGCAGAGTTGAGCTGTTATCATAGTGCAATATTCTCTGATGTTAGAGTCCAGCTCATAGTTGCTGTCTTGCTATAGATATGGAAGCACCGCACCAGCAATCGTCCTGCTGATTCGCCTAGCAGGCCTGGCTATCTGGGCATGTGTCTACATGCCCCGCGTCCCCCGAAGCTCAGCGATATGGATCGTCCTCGTTGCAACCCTCCTCGTACGTTCGCTCTCTCCATGCTCTTCTATAGCGACCGACGCTGATCTCCCCCACTCTTCGCGTGTCCTTCGAACAGGCAGGCAGTCGTAGGCATATACCGCATCACCGTGCTCGACAACAACACCTCGCTCTACTAAACCGCGCCCGGGTCGCAGAACTCGAGTCTCTCCAAGGCAGGCTTCTACGTCTTCCACGTCGCACCTGAGTTCCTCTCTGCCGCTGTTCTCATGGCGCTCAACGTCTGCCGCGACGCGGGGTGACAAACGGTTGCGCGACCCGTAATTGGAGCCGAAGAGCGATTCTCAAGCGATGCTGTGAATGACTGCTAAGGACGTGGAGGAGTTCGGCGGCGCGCTAAGTCCCCATGGTGAGATAGTTGGGGCGAATTGACTGCGATGGCTCGCCGGCGGGGAGCCAGGGCACCCATTAGGAGACGTGAGGTCACTGGACGCGATGTAGATATCGGACCCCTGAGCCGCAGTGCGTCTGTGACGCATTGATCAACTTTATTGAGTGCAGACGTGTGAAGCTTGAAGCTTGGAGGGCGCGCTAGCTTCTAGGTAGACGGTTCAGATGTGGCGCATCGGGCTCGGCTTGAGTCCAAGATGGACGGGAGGGGTAGATCGTTGACGGTAGATGGTACAGAGACGGACGACGAGCTGTTCTCAGGCTCAGCCTTGGGGAACCATAGTACTAGCTCGGGCATACCTTGTCTTGACTATCCAACGATCCGCTGCCACCTATGTAAAGCCAATTATTGGACTCGGATGTGACGAACGCCCAGGCACAGTGTATACCTGAGTACGGGATGCGATCTTTCAGGTCAATTGTTCGGGCAAATTCCGCGTAGCAGAGCTTTCCCTGTGCCAGGTACGCGCTGGTTAATATTACTGCTATACTCGGATGCAACCCCGCTCGAGCTGAGACCCAGCTGGACAATCTCTTGCAGACGGAGCGCGCGAGCGCATTTTTGGCGCATCCGTGTGTGACCTGTGGCATCCTGCACATATGCCCCGCTCCTACAATACGTGCCTCAGGGCGAATTCGATCGCCGGTGCCATTCGCGTTGAGGGCTGCCCGTTGCTGGTGCCTGTCGCCTTGTCCGAGAGGTTCGTAGTTTCGCCCATTGCTCCGAGGATTCCCAAGACTGTTGTTGTCAAGACCATGCGGTACTGTGAGGTCTCTCCCACGTCACATGTCGGTAGATTCGGTAAGTATCGACCAAGAGTTTGACCCGGAGGGGGTCGATGACGACCACTCGGTCGAGGGAATTGTGGTGCCTGAATGCTATGTCGCCCAGTCTGAACGTCGCGCTTCTAAAATCAAGGCTCTGTGCAGAGTCGATAGGTACGAACAATGGATTGAGACATTCGTCGGTGGACAAAATCATTGTCACGTCCGTGGATCGCCATGGGTAATCGTTTTGAATGCGTATATTCTCGGAACTGAGGGTGCAGAGTCGTGTCAGATCAGCCAGGCGATTTGTTTTGCTCATGAGGAGGTTGAGATTGCCGATGTCTTGTTCGTAGGTCTGTCAGCATCTACTGTATGATGATAGGGGATGTAGTGGCCGTCATTTCAACGCTGACGAGACTGTCCTCATACAACCGTCTGCCGCAAGCGATCTGAAGTACGTAGTAAGTGTACAAACGGATCGGAAAATGCGCACCTGAGCGTTCTGAGGCCGCGAAGACGCCCTCAGATTTAATGAACATTGTTTGAGGCTTGGTGGTGAGGGGGGAAAGATATGCGCCACAAATAAAAGTGTAACGAATACATCAGCCCAGTATGACTGGGAAAAACCACTATTAACACTTAACACTGCTTGGACACGTCCGGGATTGAACCGGACCCCTCTCGCAAGTTACGTGCTAAGCGAGCGTGATAACCAACTACACCACGTGCCCTGCAACGCCCGGCCTGCTCTGAAAAATCCTATTCCACTTCATATAGAAACTCAGTTCCAAGTATACACAAACCCGCCCCAAGTCTTCCAGCATGTATCGAAGGGTCACGTAAATTCAGCGGCGAATGGTAAGGAAAAATGCACTGATCAATGAGGACACCGCGCTACACCTGAAAAACCGGATCTGAGATAATGGATTATGGGCGTCTACCGAGCGACGACCAATATTCATACGGACGACGCAGCGAAAGCAAGCACGATGTCTTCGCGGCAGGCTGTTCCTGAGCTGCATGCTGGCAGCTGGCCCTCATAGCGGCCTCGAATACCAGGTACGAGACTATGCGATCACTACTACGCGATAGCAAACGCCTCCGACTCCTGGGCGATCACCGAGGACACAAGTCATGTTTGTAGCGCCCTCCTGCATGCTGCGCTCCTCGTCTGTCCCAGATGGCCGCCGAACCCCGTTCTCACCCAAACGGCCGGCTGGAATACGACTACAGACGTGGGAGGACGATGGAAATAGCGGGACAAGAGAAAAACAGGAACGCACGCAGAGAGCGACATACCAAATCCGGCAGCCAGGTACGACTGATGTGCCTGGAGCGAAGTCGGCCAAATGGCCGCGAGCCCTCTCAGCCTCTCCCCCCACCTCCTCCACCGCGTCCTCCATGCCCCTCCGCCCGCCGTCCAGCGCAGGCAGGCCGTCCTCCGCCCGCCCCACAACAGGCCGCCCCGCCACCGCCGCCTACTTCGACCGCGAACCCCAGTACACGTATGACTACTCCATCGACGAGGACGAGGAGGAGGACGACGACGAGTCCGATGCCGGCGACGTCTTCGCCTTCGGCCCTCCCCCCACCGCCGCCTCTCCGATAACTCCTCCCCCGCCTACCTTCGACCCGACCAATATCGACCGCGTGGGCCCCGTGCCAGGCCCGTCGCAGACACAGCCGTATCACAGGCAACCGTACCCGCTTTCCCCCGTCGAATCGCCCCCCTCGACGGATTCCCAGAATCAGCATGGGTCAGAGGACGCCTATCGCCTACGACGTCTTCCGCCTACGTCGCCAACGTCGCCTTCAACACCTACAACTGGAACGGGGCGGTTCACTGGCGTGAGCTCCGCTATCAGCTCGCGAGAAGTCCATGTGTCTCTTCCCAAGGGAGGGTCGACGGGAGGGAAGGGCAAGGAACGGCCACCGTCGACTACGCGGTCGGCGAGCTTTCCGAGTGTAGCAGATTCAGCATCCATCAAGTGAGTCGTTTGTCTCCGGTCGTGCTGTTCTGCGTCTTGCCCTGTTTGCTGCTTCTGTGAAACCACTGCGTCATAGTGGGGACGGTCGGTTCCCGTTGACTTCATTCTCATCCTTCTCATGTGAGGAATCCCTCTTCCCGAAAGAGTTGCTATCGTCCTGGGCAATCCTACCTTACCCCGTTGTGAGCGCTAAGCGCCGGAACGCGCACATGGGGAAAGATCAAGGTAAAGCCGTCCTGGACAATGACACCGGTGGCCTTAGGCTACGGGGTGGCATGTCCGGACGCATGGTCGGAGCCCGGGGCAGAGGCTTTCTTGAAAGTAACGCTCTCGCAGGCTTGTCGCGGAGAGGATACCCTATAACTCGCTTTTCATCCGACGCCCGTATTGGACGCGCGGTCATGATTGTGCCCACGACTCCAGGATGACCTTACGGCTGTGGGCGTAGGGTGCTCTTGGCCGCGGTCGCTGTCGTGGTTGTGTCGCTTAGCACGGCGTCCCTCTGCCGGGACGCCTTACATCTGACTCGGGAGTTGCTTGCATGTTGTAATCCCCCGTTCCACTCCGGGTGGAAGCTCGCGTGGGACGCGAGTCGCAAGTCCACGACATGAAGATCAAAACGAGTGCAGTCATGACTCAATGATAGTGGG
The DNA here is from genome assembly GCF_000275845.1 of Dichomitus squalens LYAD-421 SS1. Classification (NCBI taxonomy): domain Eukaryota; kingdom Fungi; phylum Basidiomycota; class Agaricomycetes; order Polyporales; family Polyporaceae; genus Dichomitus; species Dichomitus squalens. The sequence continues at coordinate 78,367 of NW_006766948.1, read as the reverse complement.
ACGCGTAACAATCCCTCCCACACTTGCGTCCGGCCAGCTCTCCAGGGAAATCGGGAGAATGTGTCCGAGGCGTATGCAACCTTGTGTCTTCCCAGACACTTTGCCGGCGACCGCAACCACCTCGCGGCGGTGGTTGTGGTCAAACGGTGCCGGCGCAGGCATTCATAGTGTTATTGCCTCTTCACCTATTCAGCATTGGTCGTTGCCATATACTTGGTATAGTTGTCGTTTGAACCCTACTTACCATGTGTCTGATCAGGATGGAATTTCCCTTCGAGGACGAGGACGAGGACAGCCCGTATCCCGAAGTACGCGCATCCGTGTCAAATATAGACGACCCGGAGATGCCCGCCATGACACTCCGGATGTGGGGCATCGGAATGGTGCTGACGCTTGCTGCTGGGTGAGTCGCGAGACGATGCTGCGGACGTTGAGAATATCTCATCGTGATGACGTCTAGGTGTGCAAATCTGTTCTTCAATTTCCGACAACCAGCGCCATCAATCGTGTCCAACGTTCTGCTCCTCCTCGCACACCCTGTCGGCAAGCTCCTGGCGCTGACGATGCCGATACGAACGTATCGATTGCCTCGTTGGCTGGGTCCTCTCGGCAACTATGAGTTCTCGCTCAACCCTGGGCCGTGGAATATCAAGGAACACGCCCTGGTGTACATCATGGCCAACGTGTCGATCGGAGTGCCGACTGCGCTGAACGCTGTGGTCGTGGCGGAGATCGACTATGGGGTGAAGCTCGGCTACGGATTCAATGCGCTGCTGATCCTCGCGACGCAGCTGACGGGCTTCTCGCTGGCGGGCCTGTGCCGGCGGTACCTGGTGTGGCCTGCGAGCATGGTGTGGCCGCAGAATCTGATCGTGTGCACGCTCCTGAACACGCTGCATGCGGAAGAGGAGGATGCGCGGGGAGGGATTACGCGGTTCAAGTTCTTCTGCTATGCGGCGGTGGGCTCGTTCTTCTGGTTCTTCCTCCCTGGTACGTCGATCTCCCGTGGGTATGGGCCATCGTGTATTGACTCGGACATAATTCAGGGTACCTATTCACGGCACTGTCGACGTTCTCGTACATTTGCTGGATCAAGCCGCAGGACGTGGTCATCAACCAGCTGTTCGGTGTGTCTGGGGGGCTCGGGATGGGCATCCTGACGTTCGACTGGGCGCAGATTACGTGGATAGGCAGCCCTCTGATGGTGCCATGGTGGGCCGAGGTGCAGATCTTCGCTGGGTTCTTCATCGTGTACTGGCTGCTGTGCCCTATCCTCTATTACACCAACGTAAGTCTTGCCTACTTCTGCCAGATCGTAGTCAACTGACGTCGTCTTCAGTCGTGGGACTTGTCGTACTTTCCGCTCATGGCGAACCAACCGTACGACCGGTTCGGGCAGCCGTACAACATCACGCGCGTGCTCACGCCGGAGCAGACGTTCGACCAGACGGCGTTCGAAAACTACTCGCCGCTGTACCTGCCTGCGTCGTTCGCGATCACGTACCTGATCGCGTTCGCGCTGTCGTCGGCGATGATCGTCCACACGGTGCTCTACCACGGGAAGACGGTGCTGCACGGGCTGACGCAGACGCGGATCGAGAAGGACGACATCCACGCGAAGCTCATGCGGGCGTACCCGGAGGTGCCGGATTGGTGGTACATGCTGACGTTCATTGCGTGCTTCGCCCTCGCGATCGTCACAGCGGAGGTGCGTATCTACGTGATGGATGTGGACATGGCGGCGAGCTGACCCCGAGGTGTCGATGTAGGTTTGGCATACGGAGATTCCGGTGTGGGCGTTGATTCTCGCGATCGCGCTCCCGGTGACGTACATGATCCCGTCTGGATACGTCTACGCGTTGACTGGCCAGAATGTGAGCGACAGTTTCGCTGTGACGTATGCACACACTGACGCCGATGGACCTCGTCCCAGATCACGATCAACCTGCTTGCGCAGATTATTCCGGGTATGATCCTGCCTGGCAAGCCGCTGCCCAACATGGTACACTTTACAACCACCTTCCACTCTGTCGATCATTGTTCACCCTGCGCCCACAGATCTTCAAGGCGTATGCGGTGCAGACCCTCGCAGAGGGCACAGCCTTCGTACAAGACCTGAAGCTCGGCCACTACGTGAAGCTCCCTCCACGCGCGACGTTCGTCGTCCAGCTTGTGTCGACGACGCTCGTGGGCCTGCTGCAGGTCGGCGTGAAGGAGTGGATGTTCTCCAACATCAAGGACATCTGCCAGCCGAACCAGAAGGACTCGCTTACGTGCCCGCACAATCAGGTGCTGTACACGACGTCCGCCATCTGGGGCTTGATTGGGCCCGCCAGGCAGTTCGGAACAGACTCCATCTACCACCCGCAGCTGTACGCAATCGCGATTGGGGCGGTCCTTCCGTTGCCGTTTTGGCTATGGCAGAGGCGGTGGCCCAACAAATGGAACAAGTTCGTGAACCTGCCGATCGTGCTAAACGGGATTGGGTTGATTCCGCCAGCTACGGGAATCAACTACTCGTCGTGGTTCCTCGTCGGGTTCATCTTCCAGTTCCTAGTCCGGAGGAGGAACTTTGTGTGGTGGAGCAAGTTCAACTACGTGCTGACGGCGGCCTGCGACTGCGGGACGGTGCTGTCAGTGCTGTTCATCTTCTTCACGCTGCAGTTCCCCAAGGGCGGGTTCTTCGTGAATTGGTGGGGGAATACGGTATATCTAAATAGTATGTCCAGCCACTCTCTGTCTTCGCCTGTGTGATGCTGACATGACTGTCCCGTCTTAGCTGCCGACAACCTGCATTCGCCGTTAAGGACACCACCCGAAGGCGGCATCAGGTAGTCCGTTATCGGAAATGGCTCTCGTTTCGTCCTATCATCCATTCGTTTTCTCTTTCCGTCGTCAATCATATGGGTTTTTCGTTCGTTTAGCAGCAGCGTGTACGAGTCGGGGCGCCGAGGCGCAAATGCACTTGAAATATGGAAACAACCGACAATCCTGTCTTTACCACCAATCTCGTTCGCTCCCGTCAGCCATACCAACCATATCACCCACCGTACGCCGTCGCCCCCGCAAGCACCTTTTGCCCTTATCATCATCACGTCGACTCGTGCAGGTCATCATTCCCATTGCGTCGCGGCACCTGTCACCCCCTTCTCATGACATTTGGTTATGTATAATTTGCACTTATCGCCGTCCAACAATTTCCTCCACGTCACCTCGGGAGCACATCACGACTGCCATCCATTCCTACCCGATGTCCTCTACACCCGAGCGCCCCTGCGTTCCCTCTCTCAACCCCCTACCCTAGCCCGGGCCCGCGACTCCCCAACCCTGCGACTCGGCTGCGACTGTTCGAGTTCTTCCTTCCCATACCGCATCCTCGCACCCTACCCATGCGCTCCTTTGTCGCTTCTCAGAGTCTTACGCCACCCTCCGTCGTGCCATCCTTGTCTGTCCGTTCCCATGTCCCCGAGGCCGTGTCCTTGTCCGCTTTCCCGGTTTTGCGCGTGTGTCCTCTCTTTCGGTGTGTTTTCAATTTAGCATGATCCGTAGTAGATATAACTTACAATCAATGGCGGCGCGTGCCGTCTGTGATCCTTACATACCTATGTAACTCTCCCTCATTCGGTTTTGCGCTCTTCGGCTGTCATGTCCGGTGTCTGATACGTATACAATCTCCGTGGTGTCCGTCCGACTTCGTCGCGAATCGACTGTGCGCAGCAGCCTCTGCCTCCCACCCATTTTCCTGCCTTCCAGTGTCCGTCGTGTCGTCATCAGTTCGCTTCCCTCTCCTATGTTAGGTCCGAGTCTAAGGGAGTGTTGTGTCACCTCCTTGCATCCGTGGGTTTTCGTTCTGTCTGGTTCGTCCTCTCCTGTAGCACCACTGGAAACGATACTCCTCGATTCGTAGAGGTCACATCAATACACACATCGTACATACTCACCAAACACATACAGTATACACTGGGGTGTGTGGCAAAAATTTCTTTACCAGTCTTCGTCTCTGGACATAAGGAGCAAAGGGGTACATATCTTCATAAATTTCCGCTGTGTCCGTCCGTGGTTTTGAAGAGTGTTTAGCATAACGTATCATCGATAGAAAGGTGAGCGCAGTGTGCTCGACCACCAGAGCTTCATATTCCTGATGGCATCGTGCCAGTGTATCAACACTCAAACTCGCATTGTAAGTACTCGTCATCGGCCAGACAACGTGTAGTTCAAACATCCGCACACGTGCCTATGCAATTGCTCCCGCAATCTCATCAGCTGACAGCCGGGTTTTCGCTGTCCAGTAACGCCCGGGGTGCAATTATTCTAGTATTGTCGGTATGCGGGGATGAGACAACTCTTCGACATGCTAGGGGCAAAAGTTGCAAGCTACGCTTCTAGAAGATGGGTCAGCGGACGTGTGTATATTTGTTGTGCTCGGTATCAGTAGTCCTGCTCTGGAGCCTTTCAAGTTACCACGAACGCCTTGGGATGATGCCATCGCCGCTCGACGCTTCCCAGACGGTTTGCTCGGTATCGAGAATCGCTCAAATCTTGAAGTTATAATGCCGGTTGGCTGCTGCGAGGTAGTCCAAAGGAAGCCGGAGACCATCTGGCCTTCGGGGAAGGGGTGAAGGGAAGCTGAGTCAATTGAATGTGCAATTCGAGACCATTCCGAGCGACCGCCACCGACCGGATCGGAGGCATGCTATGTAGCCCAATGAAGATCAATATTTCTCTGAGAAGCCAACGAGACGATAGGATATTGAGGTGGACGCCATACCACAAATCTAGTCAGCACTGCAAGATTTTCAACATTCGTGGTCTAGTAGAACAGTGTTTCAATGCTGACTAGCTGCGGCGGGGCCGGGCGTGTTACATAGTGGCAGTGTCGCGCTTGTTGGCGAATGTGCGCCACAGCGGCGGCAACGAAGATGCCTTCCACCACCACCACCTCCACCTGCTCTGCTTACTGTCATGTTCCGTTATAAGGACTACATTCCCCTGCCGCCCTGGTCTGATGGCGAACCTGGCAGTCCGTATCGCAACGCGAAGAACCCCGTCGGAGACAGGCGAAGACGGATCGGACAGGGCATAGTATCCCTCTCGGTGCTCGTCAATCTGTACTTCCTGTACGCGACGTTCACCAGCTGGCCTGCGCCGCTCGACAACTACCAAGCACTGTGAGTAGACATGCATACTTTTGTGTTGTTGCGGAGCTCGGCGCTGTATTGTGGGGATACCGAGCCCTGCACACAATTCCGTCGCACGCGAGCGGGAAATGGAATGGTGTCCCCGGTCTCATATCACGGTCAAGCGTGAGTCCCGGAGAAGGGGGCTCCTGTTGCACGAGGAGAATCTACTTCCTTACAAGTGTGGTATGGGTGCCGGTGGGGCACAAGTCGTGACCACGGGCATCTCGCCCTCTAGCGGACTCTATCCTTGACTTCAAGTGGGCTGGATACGGCATTCACCTTGCAGCTAGGCGTGGACTGGCATCGCGACTCTGTCCGCAATGCCTGCCGGCCACCTGCTGGTAGGCAGTGTGTCACACTGCAGCGCGCTCCCGGGCTAAGGCGGGTCACGCGTAGTACACATCTCAATATGCACCGCACGTTAGTCGTTGCAGCCTCTTAGCATCCGTGTCAGATGCAGTCTGTATGACTTGGCAGGGGGCTAGGAGCCATCGCTGGCGGCTGCGGCGGCTGTCTACCTAGGTCAGTGATGCGTCCTACGAGGACGTCGTTTCATGATCCGCCCTAAACCCTGGACTGAAGTTATCAACGACCAAGAGCATTTAGGGCCGCGCTCAACGGGTCTTCGATGAGTATAGACCGCGGATTAGGCTCGCATCCATTTCGGTTGCTGACCGACCTGAGCGTGTGTTCTTGAAGGGCTATCCCGAGCATCATCATGTCAGCGATGAGTAGTTTGCGTGGGTCAACATGTCACGATTCATCTCGCATGCCTTGGACTTTCCGTTCATTTGTGTTACGGTCCGCGGAGCATGGGAAATCCGGTTCGTGCCCAGAAATACTCAACTGCCAAGCTCCTCGTGGCTGTCCCAATCTCGCTATGCGTCGCGGTCGGTGTTCGGAGACCTCGCATCTTGTTGCAAGTCGTGCCTTCTGTCCGCAGTCAAGTGGGGAGTGGGTTCGGAAGACCACTAGGATGGATGGTGTTCGTCATCGTGCCGTCCGCACCCATGTGGGATTGTCTTCACAATGTGAGAGCGGAAGAGCTATCGATGGTCTCATTCAGGACGATACTCGTCAATGACTTGCGTGTTTCAGTGCATTGGGGATCATCATCCCAAGGGCACCTACAGCGGTCGAGCAGAATCTCCCATTCTAGGCGCTCCTTCTCATGGAACAGCGACTGACCGACGGTTTGCTTCCCACCACCAAACCAGGAACACGCACCCCATACTCGACACCAAGGCCCTCGTTGCGATCAAGCCTGCAAATTCCCAGGACAATGTCATCGTCACGGGGCTCTACACCGACGCGTTCGCGACTGCGGTAGCCACGCTCGGCCACACGCTGAACGTGGCCAACTCTTCTGCTGCCCGCCTCCTCTACTATCTACCCGACAAGGTGTCCGAGCGCGCGCTCTGCATCGCCACTGTCTCCGGGTGGGAGCCCGTCCGCATCGAGCGCATCGCCCCGCCCTTCCGCGGGGTGCACCGCCACTTCCTCGATCAGTACTCCAAGTTACACTTGTGGACGCTTGACCAGCGCGGTTACCAGTCTGTGATGTACGTCGACTCGGATACCATTGTCCGGCGTAACTTCGACGAAGTCTTCCGCCTACCGTATACGTTCGCGGCGGTGCCCGACGTCTACACGGACTCGCAGGGGTACGTGACCGCGTTCAACGCGGGGGTCATGTTCCTCCGCCCGGACACGGAGCTGTTCCACGACATGGTGAGCAAGATCGCGACGGCGCACTACCCCGCGGAGCAGGCCGAGCAGGCGTTCCTGAACCACTACTTTGGGGCGGAAGTCCTGCGGCTGCCGTACGCGTACAACGGGAACCTCGCGATCAAGAAGCGCACGCCAAAGCTGTGGACGGCGCTGCAGGACGAGATGCGGATCATGCACTTGACGATGGCGAAGCCGTTCCTGCAGGGCGACTATGCGGAGGTGGCGATGGACCAGCTGGAGCGGAACGCGGAGAGAGTGGCGAGGAAGAAGCCGGTGTTCAAGGAGGAGATCGCAGAGTGGGTGGAGGCGTGGCTGGAGACGCGGCGGACGTACGCGTCGAAACTCGTGAAATGCAATGCGCTCTGACGCTTGTTGCTGCGCTAGCGTGTCCTCGGTAATACCGGGCGGCATGGCCTGGATGTGTCTTCCTTCGCGACCAGTTTAATTACTAATCCATGCACGTCCTGAAGCCTACGTGACCAGTTGCCAGATTATGGGATGAATGGGTAGCTCCATGATATCACTGTAATACCACTCGTCTCATCCTCCTGGCTGTACTAAATTTCAAAGGACTCTCCGTATGGACGTTATATTTACCATGTCCGCTTCTACTCAAGGAAGTCTACGGATGCACACAGACATTGCCCACATAGTTGGCGGATCTTCAGGTGCGTACGTCTATTGTACGATAGAAACATGGTGACTGACCCATATTCCGACAAATGAACAAGTCCGATGCGGTTCATACACGACAGCAAGCAGGTGGAGTAGCCTAAGATCGGCGCCCAAGACGACTTCTGTGACGCCGTCCTCGTCGCTTAAAGCACGACGAGACGCTCAGGTCGGAGGTCCTGGCCACAAGCTACTACGCGAGTAGTCTTCCCAGCACTTCCTCTGCTCATCCACGTGAAATGTCCGAGACACAACACCACTATCTCTCTTCCTGAATCCAGAGGAACGGGCGACAACGTCCAAGGGCCAAGATCGCTCGACATTTCGACAGGCGGTATGCATATATCTGACATCGATAATCACCAGGTCTATATCGTCCGGTCTTATTCAGGAATGGAACTTTCGACTTTCTCTCTCTAGCATTTTATCCAACGCAGGGAACGCATTGACTCTCCGCTAGGGGGTGTCAGTAACGGTAGAATCGGGACCGGAAACCACCCGGCGGTTAGGAGACCACGACGCATTCGCACATGCCTACGCCGATCACGACCCAATCCAGCCACGATTTGTGCCTTTTGACGAGAAATCAGTCGATACTTCTAGGCTCTTTGGGGTCTCGACCGCTTCCAATCATTTTGACTGAGCATCTTGATTAGCTCGAACCAGTGACGTGACCATATGGAAACGGTTAAGAGTGGTCTTCAAACCAGCCACTCATAGTGGGGGTGGCTGAACCACAGACGTACGCAGGCGCAGGTTTCTGCCGTTAATGTATCTTGTCGGGGACTAATCTTGCTGTCAGAATGATCCGCTGATGACACTCCACAGCGGAATTGACGAGCATGTTATGGAATGTAAACTGCTACTTCCATGCATGTTGACAATTGAACGTTGTGTCAACGGCTGTGGACCCATGCTACAATGGCATGTCCCACTTTCTTGAAGAGGTACTCTCCGGGCTCTCTTCTAGACACATCGTCTCATCGTTCATGCCAGTCCCTAAGCAACCACTGCTCAGACAGCAATCACTCACTTCGAGATAGAAGTCGGAGTCCTCTCGGGAAACATGACGATAGGTCAGGCACGCGACTATTGTCCGTGTCGGCATGCACTCCTTATCGTGATTTGCCGCCTTTCTGCCCTCGAACGATTACCTCGGACGCTCAGGTGGACGAGAACTGGCATAATTGTGTTTCAAGGTGACTCTACCGGATGGATCCGAGCCGCTTGACGCTCTAGTACCCTCCACTACTGGACGACAGGCTGCCACGCTCGTACAAGAACACGCTAGGCCCTGCACTTATCCGGCATAGTGCCCATGTGTGATGTCGCAGTATGTGTGTTCCCACCTCGTGGCCCATGTTCTATTGAAGTATACCTGACATGATCTGGTGGACATTCAGGATGACGCCGGTCAATAAATACACACCATGCTCTGCTCGGTATACATCCTGATGCTATACTATGAACACGCAGTCAAAGAAAGACGTTTCACCAGCTGCTCCCTACCAACTTGGACACATCGCGACCAGACTTCCGGGGCATGTCGCAGATTTACTGCTTACCACAGGCTTGTATGGTACGAGCACCGTGTTGTTATCGATTTGGCGTGTCGATCTCACATTCTCAAAGGAGTCTTCTTTACCTGCGTGTTCCTCTCAGTGATAGTCCTGACGTTGGTATTTTGTGGGTATACTACGTGTGTATCATTCCACGCTGACAGCGTTGTCCTTTCCTTCCGCTAGGCGAAATGGATTGAGGAGGTGGCCGACAACGACACTACTCTGCGTAGTCGGTGTAATGTTCGTGGTCACTACCATCCATTGGGCCGCCAGCATGCTCAACGTTCTGGATGAGCTTGACCTGGTCATATGTGATTCTGGAATCCCTTGCGTTTCGGGGGATGAGAGCCAAACCTGCCCTCCCTTGATACTCCAGCCCTCCGGTCGAGACAGACTGCCATTACAGTACTGTGCATGGAGTGCGGCCTTAACAACCAACGTAGCTGTATTCGGCTCGATTGTGTATCGTTATGGCATGCACTGATACCCGACCTCGCAGATCGCGCTCAGCGACGTGATTGTATGGTGGCGAGTGTATGCCATATGGGGAGGGAACAGGTTCATCACTGTGCTCGGACTTATAGTCCTTCTTCCATCAATTGGTCGGTCTCATCACCTACCTTGCAACGCTTCTCTGACGGCATGTTCCTGCACTTTACGGTGATCTTCCGTCTGTTCAGCGCTTCGCGTTCGGGCTACAGCTTACACGTGTACTCGTCGGACGTTGCCAAATGTGGTGATGATCCTCGGGGACGGTATCATGAAGATGACTGACTTACGAGAACTCGGCGCCGGGTCTCTCTTCATAAATTCTATCTGGGGATTAATGGGAGACCTACTCAGTGTCACCTTCGTCAACCTCTTGGCGACGGCACTTATCACTTACAAAGCTTGGTCAGACCTTGTCATCACTGCTTGACCATCTGCGATTCTTCTCATACCATAATACAGGGAACACAGGCGATTCGTTCACGACTACTTGCGTGCTGCATCTTGCAGGTCCCCGGCTGAGAAGGTCCTGTTCTTACTCGTTGAGTCTGGAGTAGCATACTGTCTTATATGGGTAAGTTTGGATTCTGCTTCTGGCCCCGGCACTCATCAGTGTACATCTTTAGATCATCACAGCGACATATCAGGTTATATGTCATCGCATGGACAGGGATCACAAGATGATCTTGACATTCAATCGGCCCTGGTTCCTCTTCATGGTTGCTCTCGAGACTTTGTCGGCGGGCGGGCTACCTACCATAATCGTGCGTCGCTCATGTCCCCAGCTTGAAAAGGAACTAACTGTTCACCACTATGTACAGGCCATCTATCCGACCGTTATTATTGTCGTTGTCGCGCTCAAGAGCCCCCAATGGGGAGACGGACCCTCCGTTAGGGAGTTAGTCGTCGATGAATCGCCCAACGTCAAAACGCCATTGCGCCGTCCATCCCCTACTTTCGATATAAGACGTGTTACAGATCCGGGTTGCTAGAGAGTAATGGCACACTGCTTTCAGATCTCCACCTGCTCTTCTATAGTCCAGAATTCACCTGATGGATCTCGGCTTGACGCAAGAGCACTTCAGCCTGTCCACCGTGCCCGGACTTCGCTCTTGACTCGAAGCGGCAAGCTGGGCGGAATATGAGAAACTTGAATGAAGTGGATTCGTGGATCCTTTCGTGGTAGCATCATAAGTTCTGGAAACATACGGTAGACGTTGCCAGTCCATGCGTATGCACGGTTGACACCAACGACCTGGCTACAAAGTGAATGGCATAGCTCTCCTATTTACCCCAACACCAATACTGATAGCGAAGGAAAATGCCTGGTGTGCGACAGATAGCACTCACAACGAGTTCGCAATCACCCATGCCTCATGCCTGAATGCGACCACCGCCTCATGATCGCCATCCCAATCCGGTCGCCATCCCCCATTGACGCTCTGGTCCTGTCCTCGGCTGTCCCGCTGCTCCAGGTCCCGCGCGAGCTCCGTGAAACCTGCCGCACAGCTTCGATGACCCTGCGGGAACGCGAATAACGCATCGCGATGCGTGAAGATCGTCTCCAGGTAGTCGCCGCTCGTGGTCCCATACTTTCCCGAGCGGATTTGCTCGTGGACGGCCTGCAGGTACGCGCAGCCGCAGTTCGGCGGCGGAGGCAGAGGCGCGCTTACGTTTGCGAACCTGGAGAGACTTGGCTGAGAGGTGGACAGACAAGCCATAGAGACGTTTGAGTGTCGGAGGGGAGCCTAAGGTGAGTGTGCATCGTACCTGACAGGTCGAGTCCTCGCTGTTTGAGTAGTCGGATATGACTGCGTCTCCGGCGAACCCTATTTGTGATCTCTGTGGCTGCTCTTCGCTTGCCTTTCTCCAGAGGCCATTACTGAGTCAGCACATCAAGTGTATCGACTCACCACAGTGAGCTCAAAGCACTCACATAGGTAGCTTTCCGCGCTTGCCCTGTAAGCGAGAGAGTGCCCAGGAGCTGGCACAACTGGGCATCGATCTCCATAACCTGTGCCTGTGCCGTGGATATGAGTCAGAGAACACCAGGCAGCTAGGTGCTCGGGCTACCACTTACCCTAGAGTTCATTATAGCAGGACTGACTATACGTGCGGAGGGAATCGGTAGTAGTTGTTGTTTAGTAGCTAGAGTTCGAGCTACGGGCGATGTATAAGTACACTGCTACACTGCGCAAGACATGCTGTATACGACCCCCTGTCGCGTTGTTCAGTGGAGTCCTTTTTAGGGATCGCCCACCATTATCAGATGGCTGCCTCGAGGTAGCCAGTAGGATCTCGCGCAGAGCTGCCCATCGCTGGATGCCGTGACACCCGTCGACGATCTCGACGATCTCATCAGCAGATGCGTGCTCGCGGAGAACATGACCACGGCGACGTTGCGGAGAAGAGAGGAGCATCTGGCGGGGCGTGGCACGAAACCTCGAGTGACATCGCCACTTGGCTTGTCCACATGCGTAACGATATAGGATGGATCGGCTCCTTACACGTGAGATACTTCTGATGTGTATGCTACTTGTGTTCAATAGGGGAGGTCAGATTGGATGATCCTGGCCGATTTTGACAGCGTTACACCTCCAGAATCCCTTCTGGATTATTTCGGGCGGCGTACCAGGAATTTATGAACTCACCGGCATGATACCCACCCCCCAGACCAGGACACAGGACGTGATCTCTTCGCCCTTATTGTCGCCTCCCGTCGTTCGTCGCTCAGATAGCTAGAGCACTGGCAGGAGCGCCATGACAGCGCCGTCGATGTCCAGTAGAGGGGGAAGGAGGGCGACACGTTAACGCAGCCTGAGTCTAGCACTGCGCCCCGCACGTTGCACTCATGAGTTTAGATTGGGCGGAGAGGATTGAATACGTTCAGCGGTCAGAGTAATGGCTGTCCGTTACAATATATTGGATGCATTGTAGAGTACATAAGTACTTTGTCGAGTTCGGGTGCGAAAGCATGCAGACCTTGCCGAAGTGATCCCGGGCCGCAAACTGCCGACCATGTGTTTGACGCGCAATTAATGCCGAATCCGGTACATGTTGGAGTACTACGTAGGCAGCCTTGAAGTCGAGTGTATCTCAGTACCCCATCCACAGTGCCGGGGAAAGTGATACCTGTCGCCGACTGTGAGCACATGTGGGACGGGATAGGTGCGCGTCCTTGCACGCTTTGAATGATCAGCTTACGCTCTCGACAACCTATGAAGCTTTCACCATTTCCAGTTGGCTTGCACCATCACAGCACCCATCGCGAACAGGCACCCTTCGAGCAGCACCGTCGCCCAGATACCCAGCATCCGCGGAAGTCCTGTCCAAAAGTACGCCAAGATGCCCAGGAGAGCGAGCATGAACCCCAACTGCGTCATCACCGCGATCGCAGTGTGGCATCGTATCAGCACAGTCACCCTCACCACCGGGTCGTCCGGGGTGGCTAGTGCCTCTATCTCATTCTTCACTCGTCTCTTGCGCGGGACCATGCCGCAGAGGATATACTGCCGTAAGGGGACCTTATGTACTGAGATCAGGGAGCGGAGGTCGATGTATTCGTTCCATTCGGGGGCAAGGGCAGGGGCGAGGGTTGTGGCGGCGGAAAAGGACTGAGCACGCATCGGGTGGGTCCTGTGTTGCCCATCAGAGGCGGTGTACGGACGCTCGGTGGATTGTTCCTGTTCCTCGGCATCCGAGAGGCGGTAGCGGATGAGGACAAAGGATGCGATGTAGGCGAGGATCGCTAGGTGAAGGGAAGGTTCGTCAGACGCTTTGATTCCAGAGACTGCGACACTTTTCGCATAGCGATTTGTACGCCGACATGCCCTCTCCAAAAGACACACACGCTCAGGTCAGTTGAAGAGCCTATCAAGATGCAAGCCCGATCTTTCACCTGCGCTTCACCCATGACACTGTAGGGCACCACCGGACACCGCCGAGAACGTCGGAGGCGCATCAGGATCTGCTATGGACCCGGCTGGGCGACGCTCTCGGTGGATTCCCATTGTGGTAATACCTCATTGAGCTTGCATAGGGTTCGGCTCCCGAACAACTTGAACATCATGCAATGCGCTGCAAAACTGGTACTCACACGCGCATACATGGAGGATGATCGCCCCTCCCAAGCTCGCTGACACGAGCAAGTCTACCGAGGACCAAGTACTGAAGTCCGGCGGGCGTGAGGGAAAAGAGTAGACCATGCTGTCTATGGAGACAAAAATGAAGTCTATGACCCGTTGTATACAGTATGAATCGTCCATGAACCTATTGCACGTTTCCAGGGGAGTAGATCGTACTTACGATAACTGCCATAGCTTGAAGACGGTCAAGCCAGACTTGGACGACAGAGAGCAACGCTTGCTTTGTGGCGTCTCCCGTGGTCGCAGCGGGTACTATCGCCAACCGGTCAGCACACGTGGATATGAGACAGGGTTGTGGGCAGCTGCGACGTACCTGGAGGAGCAGCAGCATTGAGCGACCTGAATATTGTGGGAGAAGCTAGGTAAAAGTTGGGGCTCACGATTACCACAGGGCTCCCTTCATACCACGACTTCAAGTTCGGAGCATCTGGCATTTCACAGAGGCAACCCAATTACTGAGTTTCCATTACAGACGCGGCGGCGTTTCTTCACCTGTCAAAGCATGTTTGTGTGTCCGCCAACTTCGTTCTGCTTGTCTATACCTTTTGACCTATTGTTGCTCATATCAGCTGCATACGATGAGAACGCATGTCTTACATCGACTCGCCTTCTTGTTGAGACTTTGTCCAGCGCATTCATCGGTTGCGTGGTAGAGAGCGCCCGCTAATGGTCGTGGGAACCCGTATCGGCCGTCACATCCACAATAGGGAACACAAACGCCCAATTCCTTTCCCCGAGTGAAATTCTCGTACCACCGTCCACATCATATATATTCAGAGCTCGTCCTGTGTCTGATCGACCTACCACGCCTTGGCTTTCTCTTTTCTCTGACTTCCTGGCTTCGCAACCTCCCCGGACGTCCGTCAGTATCTCTGCGAACGTCAGCACCCCTGCGGACGTCAGCACCTCTCCGGAAGCTCTTGCACAATATAGCGTTCACCTCATCCATGCGATCGGCCCACGGGCGTACCATTGCTGCGCAAACTGTGCGCCCGAGCATGGCTCCCAGAACTGGGGCTACAGAACACGGCGTCTCACGACGGGCACCACCTTGAATCGTTCTTTGTGAAAGGGCTGTAGAACCTCTGGGCAAGTACAACTTTCCCATTGCCGGCCCTTCAGCGCCCTTTGGCACGCGTCGGCAAAGGGACAAGATAGGACTGTCCCGAAAACAGACCTCCGTTTCACGCGAAGGGATTGTGAGCGATGCCCGTCGTGTCTGGATACAGTCTTACCCGGGTCCTTTGGCCGCCCAATTTTCGTTCACCTGTGTGAAGCACACACACCCCTCCTGCCATAGATCGGAATATCTAGGTTGAATCAATACGGTATCATGTAACTACACCAGAAGTATGAGCACGATTGGGAACAGTGTAAAGGAGATCGTAATGAATCACTGTCGAATCTGCTTATCAGTCGGTCCTGGGTCCTTTGGCCAGTGTCACAGATCAGCGTGATTCCCTTCTATGGATAATAGATGATCTTATCAGGCAATGCCGCCCGAGCGCCGCCCTTCATTCGATGCACGCAAAGCAGAGGAGCGCTGAGTTGTGTGACTCGGCGCCTGATTAATAGCATCTCATATGTCCCGTTGATGAGAACTTATTTGATATTTCTGGGAAGTGCATGTCGATAAGAGTGTTCTTTGTCTCAAACAAGCTAGATATATCCTATTCA
>NW_006766948.1:52774-62460 GCF_000275845.1 Dichomitus squalens LYAD-421 SS1 | reverse complement strand
ATAGATGATCTTATCAGGCAATGCCGCCCGAGCGCCGCCCTTCATTCGATGCACGCAAAGCAGAGGAGCGCTGAGTTGTGTGACTCGGCGCCTGATTAATAGCATCTCATATGTCCCGTTGATGAGAACTTATTTGATATTTCTGGGAAGTGCATGTCGATAAGAGTGTTCTTTGTCTCAAACAAGCTAGATATATCCTATTCACATTTACTGAAACTATGGAAGTTATCGGAGCAATACATCAGCCGCGATCACTGGAATATAATTCAAAACAGCAGTTTTTTGGACTAAAACATAGTCTTGTAATGTGTTTGAACAGCAAAGGCTACGGAACTTTGGGATAACATACATAAAACCATTATCTACTTGACTGGGTTAACATGTAGGTTGAGATTCTACTGTGGGGACAGAAAATCCTTCAGTGGCCAAAGGACCCATGGTGGCCAAAGGACCCGGGTAAGACTGTATGGGGCAAATCTAGGGCACGGTGAAACTCCGAGATCGACCTATGCATATGTAATTTACATGTAATTTACCGGTAAATCTGCAGACGCCCGAAATGGGTGGGTCAATTTGTGTCAATCAGCTTCTCAACGCTGCTCATGTGACGCAAGCCATATCGCATGTGAGGCATCGTCTGATATGCATCAAACCAGCGGCATTATGGTCCAAATTACAGTAAGTGCTCGCCTCGCCCCGCAAGAGTTGAATCAGTGTGGCGGTAATGTTGCATATCTTATCTGCTAATGATTGAGGGTCTCAGCAGACAGATTACCCATTGTCGTCGACTCAAGGTGTTTCACGTCGGAAGGCACGCCGGATGTCCAGGGTGTCCTGCATGCGCACAAGTCTGGCATGAGACTACGAGCTATTGGTGCACGAGTTGGGTCCAGAGTATGGCGGAGGTTTTGCAGATAGAACCCTAGGCGGCAGCTTCTTCAATAAGCCTGACTTTTGTTAGCGCCGATCTTCTGCCAAAGATCCGTCCAACTGGTGTACGTTACACCTATTTGACCATTCTAATGCGTTATTCACTGTATTTTACCGCTGATGTAATTCACTGTCATTTACCCCTGTAACTCTCGAGCTCGCCGGGACCCAGTAGTGCTGTTTAGCCCGTCAATCTCACCGGCGGACCTATTCCACCGCGCCCTATGCAAATCTGCATGACCATGAGCACCGTGTTCCAGATTGCACTCCGATCGATGATTCGATGTGATTGAAGGTCTGTGCTGCGGTAGGAAGCAAACCCCGTTGCTCTGAAGCGCGCTCACCCTTGGCCTCGCTTCATAACTTCGTCCCTGCGTCTCAGTGTCCAGCCCATTCCCGCCCGAAATGAGCAAATCCTCAACAGCCGCTGCACCAAAGACGTCCCAGTCACCGTCAAAGTCGGCTTGGGCAAGGGGCCCGCCAGCGAATACTTGGACAGCGCCGTCGCCTAGATCGCAATCCCCCGCTCCTTCCGTCACCTCTTCTTCAGCACCCCCCAAGCACTTCAGACGACCGAGCACACTAGGACGGGGCATAGCGTTCAAGGATGGAGTAGGAGCAGCACGTACGCCTTCGAATGCGTCAAGATCAGGTGCGTCGTCGATCCCTCGTGCACAGCATGGGAGGCCAGGTTCTCACCCGTTTCTAGGCTCATCGGTGACATTCGGGTCCATCGACGATACCAACGCACCGATCTCGTCTTCGCCCGCGGCCGCACCGACGATCAAGTCAGAGGGGATCAAGACTTTGCGGTCGGCATCAGCGATCACGAACGGGAAAATCCACGCGCGGACGATCTCGTTCTCGACAGGGACGCCTTCGTCAGGTGCTGCAGCAGCGGCGTCGACTTCGTCATCGTCATCGACCCCGCCTTCAACGTCGTCATCGACCGCACTGTCGACATCTGGTTCTTCGTATACCCCAAAGGCCGCCAAGTTCGACGTGGAAAGTCTTTTCTTAAACAAGACCTCGGATGCCTTGTCGACCTCCTCTGCCGTATCCGCCTCCCCCTCGCATCGCACGACGTTGCTTCCGCAGTCCTCGCTGAATTCGCAAGGACAATCACCGCATCAATCACCGCCTTCGCAGATGGACGCTCCTTATAGCAACGTCCGGCCGCAGCAGAACAGCGTGCCCATCGCGAGTCCGGGGGCACCAAGGTCGCCCAGCCTCCCCCCCCCCCCAGATGCCTAACGGCAACGTCAATGGGCGGCCACCCGCACTTCCAGGTGGACCTCCATCAGGCACTATGCCTTCAGCCATGCCGAGCCCTCGGATGAGGCCACCTCACGGTGGTCAACCGCAACCTGTTCCCCACGCTCAACCGGGCACACCCGTGCCCGTACCACAATGGGGTTACTACGTAAGTTGTTCCGCAAAATCACATACGGCCTATTACGACGTTGACGAACGCACGTGTAGTACTACCCCGGGATGCCGATGGACCCGAATTACAACCCGTACCCGCCGCCGCAGCGGATGCCGCAACACATGCCGCAACCACATCCACCGCAGGGACCACCGGGGGCTCCTATACCTGGTCTACCGATGTCGCCGAGGGGACAACAGCCGCCACTCCACGCGCCAGGCACTCCGACGCTGACACCCGCTCTGCCCCCGAACGCCCACCCTCCTCATTCTACCCCCTCTCCGCACACACACACTGCTAGTCTCAGCAGTATTTCTTCGTCGACCCATTCGACCCCTGCATAGAGCAATGCTCCCGGTGATGGTATCTCCCGTCTGATCTCGAATGCCAATGCCTTCACGCCGAAACGTGTAGTGGTCAAATCCGAGTCCGGGCAGGAGGTCGACCTCGAGCCTTTCAAGAGGCAAGCACCGGGCCCCATCTTGTCGCCCATTGTCACAAGTTCGCCTGCGCGGAGGCCCTTCCAGATCCGGATGGAGACTGAGGAGGCGAAGCAGAAGCAGCTAGCTGAGGAGGCAGCGGAGAAGGAGAAGAAGCAGGCTGAGGTGAGGGCTAAGCAGGAGGCCGAGGAGAAGGCGAAGAGCAAGGCTGAGGAGAAGGCTAAGCGTGAGGAGCGAGTACGGAGAGAAGAGGAGGAGAAGGAACAAAGACGGGAGGAGGAGAAGGAGCGATTACGCGAGGAGCAAGAGTGGGAACGCAAGTGCAAGGAGGAGGAGGCTGTGCGGTTACGCAAAGAGGCCGAGGAGAAGGCGAAGAGGGAGGAGGAGGAGCGTGCAGCCTGCGAAGCCGAGGAGACGGCCAAGGCCAAATCCGAGGCTGAGGCTGAGGCTGCTGTGGCCGCGGCTGCTGCAGAGGCGACGAAGACTGGCCTGCAGAGGGTGAATTGCAGGACTCGGAACAGGCTGCGGAGGCCACGGACGAGGCAACCAAGGAGGAAGCGAAGGACCAAGTCTCCGACAAAGTGCCGCTTCGCATCGACACCACACTCACATCCTCGGACGGCAAGCGTCGCCCTGGTCGGCTCGACCTGTCGGGCGCCAAGGACCAGGGCATCCCCGCCGCTTTGCCCTCTGCTTTGACCACTGCGCTCATCATCGAAGACATAGGGAGCATTCAATACCCCGAGGGCGTCAAGAGCCCGAAGCCTGAGCTCAACATCAACGCGAAGCAGAGCAAGTTCCGGTACGTGTGTTGTCTTTCATGCGTTACACGGTGATGCTGACATTCATCATCATTCAAGGTACAATCGCAATTTCTTGCTGCAGTGCATGGCTGTCTGCAAGGGAAAGCCTGACTCTCTCCCTCCTCTTGACGCAATCGGCCCCGAGCCCATTGACCAGAGGTTCGCTCTGATCCCCGGTGGCTCGCACGACCGTCGCTCCTCTTCTACCGCGATGCCCCCACCCTCCCGACAAGCTTCCGTCGGACTCGGTATATCTGGGTTCAACAAGCCCTCCGTCAACCCCTTCACCATGGGCCAATTCTCTACGCCTACGCAGAAGCTGTCAAGCGAAGAGCGCTTCGCTGCGTCCAATCGCTCAACGTCCATGTCGGGCACTCAGGCCGGAATGCCTTTCGGACGTCCCCCTCCGATGGTTCGCTCGTCGAGTCAGGGCGGTCCCGGACACTCGAGCAGCGGTCGTACCCGGAGTCAACTCGGCGGCAAGCGTGACAAGGAGCGGAACGACGACCAGCAGTTTCTCCAGAACGTCCTGACCAAGTGGTATAGCAAGCACGATGTGGAGGAATTCGACCGAAGCTCGCAGATTCAGGAACAGGCAGAGGAATCTCAAGAATTTGTCTTTGCAGACGACGAGCACGCTGAAGATACTCTCACTTACTCAACCTCTTCCCCTCTCTCCATCGTTCACGGCTGTATCATGGCCCCTCTTCGGATGTCGCATAAAGAAGCAAGCGAACGAATCGAAAAAGCCGCAGCTACGCTCTCTGGTCTCCACGACGTCGGCGCGGCCCTAGACGTATTTCACGAACTTTCACCACGCTACCATAGTCGACTCGTGGATCGGCTAGTGTCTAGCGCCATGGAGTCCGACACATTCTTGCTTTCTCAGGTCATGGCGTATTTCTTCCGCTATGCTGCACAGGGTCGAATATGCTCCGCCCAGGCGCTCAAAGACGGAGTTTCTTTGACAGCTTCAAACCTATTGGACATCGCTGTGGACGTGCCGGACGCGCTGTCACGATATGCTATCATGATCAAGGCCGCAGGACTTCACGAGGCGAGCAACTGGCGTATGTCCATCCTTGAGAAAGTGGGTAGCCGTGGCCCCGAACTGGCATCGCTGCTGGACGCTTGAGTTATGCGTCCGGTTGTTGACGCTGCTGCTGCCTAAATCTTGCTGCCACCCTCTTTCTCAACTTCACTGGATATTGTGACACGTACTAGTCTCGCTTGTATCACCTGGCTGACTCTATATACTGCTGAGCGTTGTTCGATCTAGAGAACTACGTGTGCCTCGTGAGTCTCGTGCCTAGGACATCATCCAGGCGCGCTGTGCGTGGTAAGTCTGTTCATAATCCGCAGCTACAGGCAGGCTGTGCTCTCCATGTCACCACTAAAGCCGTGGGATGTAATCCACTCTCCGGGACTTGCACGACTCGACCACCACCTCCACTTCCTCGCCGGAGCAATATCCGTGAGTCATTGTCTGTATATCCCCGACTATCACGCTTTGCAAGAGGGTACGTCAGGGTGGGCAATTCTGACATGGATTGCGGTCTGATTCGGGGCCCAGAGTCGTCAGAGGGGTTCTCCCGTCCTGATACCTCTCAGCGGTTCTCCAAGCGATTTCCTCCCCAAAGCAGATGCAGAATCGCTAGTGTTCCGAGCCAAAAGTAATTATGCTGCTTTGCATCACTCCAGACGCTCGCTTTCCGACTCAATCCGCGAGTCGTTCTGGAGTAGGTACGAAGTTCACAATCACTGCCAGAATCGTCCCCTAACCTGCCCTAGGGACGGTCAGAGTAGGCGGATTTGCCTTGAATAGCTCGGAACCATTGCTCCCCGAATATTTCCGGAAGTGTTTCCAGAGTTGATGCGAGATTGGCATCATCGTCAGAATCGGCCAGGATCGCTCGTTCTGACCTCCCTTCTTGATCCCAGGCAGACACAGCAGAGGACGATCAAACAATTCTACGACTACATCGCACCATGTGGCTGCTCAGTACGCACCGTGCTGAGCTACATTTCTTTCCAACCGCGAACGACGTTCCGAGAGGATACGCCATCCTGTCGCACGTCTGGGATCACGTAGAGCAGAGCTTCCAGGACGTCCAAGCATTGCGGGATCGATACACTGCTACGGGTCTTAACCCACGCGACTTCGCCTCCCCAAAGATCCGCAACTTCTGTATCCTCGCCGAGCAACACGGGTACGACTGGGTTTGGATCGACACCTGTTGCATCGACAAGTCCAGCAGCGCGGAGCTCTCTGAAGCAATCAACTCGATGTTTCGGTGGTACTCCCTCGCGGAGACGTGCTATGCGTACCTTGCGGACGTCCCCAGCTACTCCAACGATCCCGCCGGCAGCCGCGCGTTCCGTCAGAGCAAATGGCATACGCGCGGATGGACCCTCCAGGAGCTTATCGCGCCCGACGTCGTCGTATTTCTTTCGTCGGAATGGAAGGTTCTTGGCACGAGAGCGGGCCTCGCGGAACTCTTACAGGTGGTCACGAACATCCCCGTGAATGTCCTTAGGCTGCAGATGGAGTTGTCGTCGGTCAGCATCGCGGCGCGCATGTCGTGGGCGGCGAAGCGGAAGACGACACGTCCGGAGGACGAGGCGTACTGTCTCATGGGCATTTTCAGGATCAATATGCCGACACTCTATGGCGAGGGTCGACAAGCGTTTCAGAGGCTACAGGAGGAGATCATGAGGCGCTCGACGGACACAACGCTCTTCGCATGGGGTACTCCATCCGAACGACTACCAGATTTGCTTTGGAATCTTCAAGACGACCTTTCCATGGTACACGGTCATATTGAGGGGTCGTGTCTCTTCGCATCGGGGCCGTCTGCTTTCAGGTCATCAGCCGACGTGGTGTTCACGCCACATCTACAGGTTAGTTGTTGCTCAGGTGATTTCTCTTAGCACCCTGTTCTGACTCTTCCATAACAGAACACGAGCGCGAGGTGGCGCTTGAGCAAGACGCTCACAGTGCCTACGTTCTCCAACAACGCGTATGGTGTCCGCGCGCACCTACCCGTAATCGAGACGAAGATACCAAGGGTCATCATCGCTGTGCTGTTCTGCTCATCGAGCACCCAGAGATACGGT
Source organism: Dichomitus squalens LYAD-421 SS1 (assembly GCF_000275845.1). Lineage (NCBI taxonomy): Eukaryota > Fungi > Basidiomycota > Agaricomycetes > Polyporales > Polyporaceae > Dichomitus > Dichomitus squalens. The sequence continues at coordinate 55,741 of NW_006766948.1, read as the reverse complement.
CTTCTCCTCCATACTTGCTCTGAAGCCACTAGTCCGCTGGGTTCTCTGTACGACACCGGCATCCCTACCCTTGATAGACAAGCGGCCCTTCGACTGGTGCCCCTCGACGAGGACGATGATCCGAACCTCGACAAGGTGATCGACATGTCGAAAGGTTACGTCGTTGCCGAGTGGAGAGATGTCTATATCCGCGCCCTACAGCCACCCTACCGTACTATCCAGCGTATCCCCGTCAACCGCAACACGTCCTTCTACATTCCGCGCTGGCTACTGAAGGAGTATGCCGGCCAGCTCATCCGACAGGGCTCGGGCCCGACGCAGCCCGGCCCCCTCCCAGCCACGTTCCTCTTTTATGCTGATCCGAAGCATCATTCCTTCCCGTTCCTTCTGAATGTTGGGCGGTGCACGTACCCATCTGGGACGCGCTGGGCGAATGTCGTCCGCTTCGAGAACCGGTCTCCCACTGCGAGCCAAGCGCGCCTCGACATCGCCCCCTCGCACGACTGCACCCTCGACCACATCCGTAGTTGGCCGGACCACATGAGGGATCTCGATCTCGCCTTCTCCCCGCCGCCGGATCCTTGGTGGTCCTCTGACCCCCGCGCCAGAAATCTCGCGACCAAGTATTTCACGGTCAAGATCCGGTTCACTCCGTCGCCGATCAACGCAGACACGCGCTTGTTGCATCTGGAGGTTGGAGGAGACAGGACAATGGTCGAGGGAGGAGATGCGGGATCGGACACGCGCTCTCCAGAAGCGGAAATCGTTCCTCTTCCTCCACTCGAGGTTCGAAGGTCGCAGTCTGGAATAGGACTCGACGAGCAGCTGCAGGAGTCGGAGGTGCTTGATCCGATCATGACCGAGTTCGAACGGATTCACGATGGGCTCCATGGATAGTTACCTAATGACGTTGATGGCTATCGGTCGGTTGTGGACTGAAGTATTCTGGGTCGTGTGCAATTGTTATCCGGGCGCCAGCAGGTGTCAGTGACCTTTTTGTGTACTAGGTCCCACTCTCGCGAGCTAGAATGACGAGTTTCACGTCCTGCTCCACCGACACTTGGTATTGAGTACCCACTTCTCGGACTAGCGTACTTGCTGTACCCGAGGCGCACTCACTGCCCCAGTCGCTGGATGTGAGTGGCACTCGCCATTGGCAAATAATCGCCCCCACCGTCTAGCACTTTCTTGCTTGCTTGCGTCGGGCCTACGAGTACTGCGTTTGTAAGGAGTTTATGGTTGATGATCTCATCGCCATTGTGTAGACATTGTTGAGGTGCTCGGACACACCCACTGGGCTTGCCCGACGACGTCCGTAATCGGACCAGTGTTAGCCTACGCTACCATGGTCGTAGTCAAGAAGAACGTTAACTCACTCATGCTGGACAAGTTCTCTGTAGTTGTGATCGCCGTGTCTATATCGCCGCGTCCTTTTTTCCTATAGCTAGCGTCTGAGATGTTGACTGTCATTGCCCAGAATCTGTCAGACTGGCCGCAGAAGTAGGGAGCCTTCCGTACTGATACATCTCGACAGACAGCGATGTCATGCCACTGCAACGACCCAGTATGATTAGAAAGAGGCTTCATTTGAGTGATTGTATTTTGTCAAGAAAGCCGCGTACGTAGGCTATCATCGCTTGGCGACCAGTTATCAAGCCCAAAACGTGGTCAGCGGAGCTGCGAAAAATGTGTAAATTTGCGATCCGATGTCTGCGGAGAGCACATTCTGCTGCCTCGTGCCCTTTACACCGCTCCTCATCACGACGCGCTTTCCTCAACTTGTCTAGCTCTCTTCTGATGCTGTCTGAGCCCGCGAAACTGCCTGGCTCTATCTAGATCCGATATGATACAGCCAGGGAGCCTCAACGATAGAAAGCGCGGTGCTCAATGACAATTGGATTCTGTCTGATGGACTACGTCCGACGAATATCGGGTGGGAGCATGGCGGGATGATCCTTTGCACTAGTTCGGTATGCTATTCACTCTCTGTGCGTCACATACAAATGTTGGTGCCCCTTACGCCTTGACCGTCTACCCCACCATGTTCAAGACCAGAGTCAATGCTGCCGCCGCACCAGGTCAGTCCGGGAGTAGCGACGCACGAGTTAGGCAGAAATGCTGAGAATGCACCACCCACAGCAAGCTCCTCAAGTCCAGAAGGCCCTATGAAACAGGCCCTTATGGCTGTCGTCCAGTTATGGGAGGATAGGCTACAAAAACAGGGCGTAGTCGTGAGTTTCGAGAGCTTCTAATCCCGACGCTTCTGGTCTGAGGGAGGTGGTTTTGGACATGTTGCATTCTAGACTACATTCTTCATCAGCATCGACAGCCTGCTCTTCTCCCTTACGTCCGGCACACGGAGCACCGATCTTCATGCCTGGTCTCACAGGGATTTGGTCATCAACGCGAGTCTTGGAGGAGCAATCATCTTTCATGTTTGCGCCTGTGAGTACCTGTCTTTGCGTCCTCACGAACAACGGTGCACAACTGCGTCGCATCCGTGTTCCATGGGAACATTCTCCTTTACTTCCCTCCATACATGTGTTCGCTGCAGAAGTGCGGTAGATATTTGTACGTCTCGTGGACCTATTCTGGTCCCGGCATAGACCCCTATGGGTGTGGGTCACTTCGAGACGCTCACATATAGACTCGCGTCCATTCCTACACAATTCGGACGATCCGTATTGAGCACAGGAATACTTGAGACTTCTAAGTAGCCTCGTTGCCGAGAAGCTGTTAACCGAATTATCGTGGCCATTTCCGTATGCTCCGCGTAGGCTGACGTGTCCGTTTCCAGCGATAGTCGCATACGTCGCGTCCTTCATCCTAATAAAATACCAGCTCAACGACGCAGAAAAGAAAGAACACCAATCCTTCAACAGCCCGACGCGCAGCCGTTCAGCCTCGACCTCGCGCTATGTCCCTCAGTTTACCGAAAAGCCGCAGACCGACCGCGAGCGGACCCGG